>NC_056455.1:20482743-20562743 GCF_018296145.1 Oncorhynchus tshawytscha | reverse complement strand
AGTGAACAATCATCTCCTTCGTCTTGATCACGTTGAGGGAGAGGTTGTTGTCCTGTCACCACACGGCGAGGTCTCTGACTTCCTCCCTATAGGCTGTCTCGTTGTTGTCGGTGATCAGGCCTACAACTGTTGTGTCATGGGCAAACTTAATGATGGTGTTGGAGTCATGCCTGGCCATGCAGTCATGAGTGAACAGGGAGTACAGGAGGGGCCTAAGCACGCACCTCTGAGGGTCCTCTGTGTTGAGGATCAGCGTGGCAGACATGTTGTTGCCTACCCTTACCACCTGGAGCGGCCCGTCAGGAAGTCCAGGATCCAGTTGCAGAGGGAGGTGTTTAGTCCCAGGGTCCTTAGCTATGGTGTTGAATGCTGAGCTATAGTCAATGAATAGCATTCTCACATAGGTGTTCCTTTTGTCCAGGTGGGAAAGGGCAGTGTGGAGTGCAATAGAGATTACATCATCTGTGGATCTGTTAGGGCGGTATGCAAATTGGAGTGGGTCTAGGGTTTCTGGGATGATGGTGTTGATGTGAGCCATGACCAGGCTTTCAAAGCATTTTGTGGCTACAGACGTGAGTGCTAAGGCTCGGTAGTCGTTTAGGCGGGTTACCTTAGTGTTCTTGGGCACATGGACTATGGTGGTCTGCTTGAAACATGTAGGTATTACAGACTTGGACAGGGAGAGGTTGAAAATGTCAGTGTAGACACTTGCCAGTTGGTCAGCACATGACAGACAGAGAGACAGAAAGACAGAGAGACTGAAAGACAGAGACAGAGAATGAGGAACATAACATAGGTCTGTAGATGTTACTGTCCCCAAAGTACCACCCCAGATCTGTGTGAAGACTGTGAACTCAGGCTAAGAAAAGCCTAGAAGTGTTATAGAAATCCATACAACTAAAACAGTCTTCAGCATAACCAGGTCTGTGTTGTAGAGCTCTAACCAGGTCTGTGTTGTAGAGCTCTTACCAGGTCTGTGTTGTAGAGTTCTAACCAGGTCTGTGTTGTAGAGCTCTAACCAGGTCTGTGTTGTAGAGTTCTAACCAGGTCTGTGTTGTAGAGCACTAACCAGGTCTGTGTTGTAGAGCTCTAACCAGGTCTGTGTTGTAGAGTTCTAACCAGGTCTGTGTTGTAGAGCTCTAACCAGGTCTGTGTTGTAGAGCTCTAACCAGGTCTGTGTTGTAGAACTCTAACCAGGTCTGTGTTGTAGAGCTCTAACCAGGTCTGTGTTGTAGAGCTCTATCCAGGTCTGTGTTGTAGAGCTCTAACCAGGTCTGTGTTGTAGAGCTCTAACCAGGTCTGTGTTGTAGAGTTCTAACCAGGTCTGTGTTGTAGAGTTCTAACCAGGTCTGTGTTGTAGAGTTCTAACCAGGTCTGTGTTGTAGAGCTCTAACCAGGTCTGTGTTGTAGAGTTCTAACCAGGTCTGTGTTGTAGAGCTCTAACCAGGTCTGTGTTGTAGAGTTCTAACCAGGTCTGTGTTGTAGAGTTCTAACCAGGTCTGTGTTGTAGAGTTCTAACCAGGTCTGTGTTGTAGAGTTCTAACCAGGTCTGTGTTGTAGAGCTCTAACCAGGTCTGTGTTGTAGAGTTCTAACCAGGTCTGTGTTGTAGAGTTCTAACCAGGTCTGTGTTGTAGAGCTCTAACCAGGTCTGTGTTGTAGAGCTCTAACCAGGTCTGTGTTGTAGAGCTCTAACCAGGTCTGTGTTGTAGAGTTCTAACCAGGTCTGTGTTGTAGAGCTCTAACCAGGTCTGTGTTGTAGAGCTCTAACCAGGTCTGTGTTGTAGAGCTCTAACCAGGTCTGTGTTGTAGAGCTCTAACCAGGTCTGTGTTGTAGAGCTCTAACCAGGTCTGTGTTGTAGAGTTCTAACCAGGTCTGTGTTGTAGAGCTCTAACCAGGTCTGTGTTGTAGAGTTCTAACCAGGTCTGTGTTGTAGAGTTCTAACCAGGTCTGTGTTGTAGAGTTCTAACCAGGTCTGTGTTGTAGAGTTCTAACCAGGTCTGTGTTGTAGAGCTCTAACCAGGTCTGTGTTGTAGAGTTCTAACCAGGTCTGTGTTGTAGAGTTCTAACCAGGTCTGTGTTGTAGAGCTCTAACCAGGTCTGTGTTGTAGAGCTCTAACCAGGTCTGTGTTGTAGAGCTCTAACCAGGTCTGTGTTGTAGAGTTCTAACCAGGTCTGTGTTGTAGAGCTCTAACCAGGTCTGTGTTGTAGAGCTCTAACCAGGTCTGTGTTGTAGAGCTCTAACCAGGTCTGTGTTGTAGAGCTCTAACCAGGTCTGTGTTGTAGAGCTCTAACCAGGTCTGTGTTGTAGAGTTCTAACCAGGTCTGTGTTGTAGAGTTCTAACCAGGTCTGTGTTGTAGAGTTCTAACCAGGTCTGTGTTGTAGAGTTCTAACCAGGTCTGTGCTGTGGAGCTCTAACCAGGTCTGTGTTGTAGAGTTCTAACCAGGTCTGTGCTGTGGAGCTCTAACCAGGTCTGTGTTGTAGAGCTTTAACCTTGTCTGTGCTGTGGCCAACAGTAATCACACTGTACTACACACTACACATAAACACGCTAAATGTACTTTCATACACACACCATTGTCACACCCTGACCATAGTTTGCTTTGTATGTTTCTATGTTTTGTTTGGTCAGGGTGTGATCTGAGTGGGCATTCTATGTTACATGTCTAGTTTGTCTATTTCTATGTTTGGCCTGATATGGTTCTCAATCAGAGGCAGGTGTTAGTCATTGTCTCTGATTGGGAACCATATTTAGGTAGCCTGTTTGGTGTTGGGGTTTTGTGGGTGATTGTTCCTGTCTCTGTGTTTGCACCAGATAGGGCTGTTTTGGTTTTTCACATTTCTTGGTTTTGTTAGTCTATTCATGTATAGTTTCTTTATTAAAGAACCATGAATAATAACCACGCTGTGTTTTGGTCCACCTCTCCTTCAACTCAAGGAAACCGTTACAACCATGTAGTTAGTATGTATCCTACATGTCTAGATTAATGTAAGACTCACAAAATAAAGTTCATTACATAGTCATAGAGTTATTTAAGGGTACTACGAGTGGAGGTGGCATGGGAATATGCTAACCCACAAATCCCCATACCTAATCCCCCTTTCCCATATCTCAGCCTCATCTAAACCGAGCCATACACCCCCGCCCTTTCAAAAACCACAACTCTCTCTCTCTATGCAGCGATGAAGCAGAGCAACCTGAGCTCTCTGAGAAAGTCTTATAAAGGGGAGGGAATAAAACAATCACATCAAGCACATTGACCACCTCTCCCTCACACCCTGATCTGGGACATCCAAGACAGTGTGTGTGTGTGTGTGTGTGTGTGTGTGTGTGTGTGTGTGTGTGTGTGTGTGTGTGTGTGTGTGTGTGTGTGTGTGTGTGTGTGTGTTTGTGCATGCTTTGTGTGCCCAGGGGCCTATCCTCACGTGCATTGATTACAGGAACTGAATGTAGTATAGGCTACTCATGTCACAGTCATTTCCTGTACTATGTCACAGTGATGCACTGCTTATTCACGTACAGTTAGGTCACGTACTGCACAACCGTAGCAAGTCACTTGGACAGCCCCTATGAATCCGTTATCCAGAGAAGAATCTCCTGAGAGGGATCTCTGTCAAACAAACAAATCACTCTTTCTGAGCCACTGCCTTGTGGTAAACTTGTTAAACTCTCTCTTTTTGTGTTGTTTTCCCCCTCTCTCTTCTCCCCTTCTCTTTCTCTCTGTTCTCATCCTTCCTCTCCCATTCTCCTCCTCTATTGTCTCCCTTTTACACTCTCTCTCCACCTCTTCTTTCTCCTCTCTAAGCTCATCTCCACTTCTCTCTCTCTCCACCTCTTCTTTCTCTCTAAGCTCATCTCCACTTCTCTCTCTCCCTTTCTCTGTTCTTCTCCTTCTTCTCCCCTCTCTCTATCATTCTCTTCTCCTCTCTTTTCTCCCTTTTACTCTCTCTCTACAACTCTCTAACCCCTCTCACTAACCCTCTTCTTCCTCTCCCTTCTCCCTCTTCCCTTGTTGAGCCTTGTTGGCGTGGGCTCTAGTTCTGTTCCTTCGCTCAGTGATCCCAGGGTAAAGAGGGTCTTGTTACACCAGTACTGGCCCTTCTGATAAAGCCCAGTATTGTGAAGGATAATCCTCAGAAACAATCAGGATTTCACACAGGCAGCACCGTGTGTATTTCTGCAGTCCCCAAACACAAATCTAAACACACCAAGAACAATCACACACACAATCCCATACAGCCAAACATACGTAGCGTACAATCGCTCAAACACACAACACTCCAGGTCAGAGAATGTATTATTACTGTGCGCTGCACTCATGTGGTGGAAGTAAATATCAGGACAAAACTCACATCAGGTTACAAACTCTCTCTACAGGTTGTTTTCCTTCCTTTGTACTGTATAATTACCCTGGTGTACACTGCTTCCTCTACTTCACTACTAAAGCCAGCTAGCTACCTCACTACCGATGACTGACGGACACCAGAGATTGGGAAAGGGGAGCAGAAGTAACAGTGTTATAAACGACCTGGAATGGGAATGTCCTTCTTCTCTCTCACTCCCATGTTTATGTATGGAAGGAACCCAGCTCTTAAGCTGTCCACATTTGGGTGAGCCGTGCTCTTAAATAAACATGGGCTTTGTTGGGATAAACCATTGTCTATCCTCTATTGTCCCGCGGGATCAGTGAGGTGCTCAGGTACTCACCTGATTGGAGGGGGGACAGGTCAGCACACGTCACAGATGGAAGTTGGAACACGAGGCCAAGAGAGGGAGCGAGGGTGGCTGGAAGTGCTGTCCAGACAGGCAGGCTCCTCCTGGTGCCTGGAATGCTTCCATACGGCTGTCATCATTCCTCATCATTCCTCATCATTTCCGGTGATTGCGGAGGTTTCCAGAGGATTCCCGACATCGGTTTCCCCATCCATCACTGGCCACCAAAGGGAAGAGGAACAGTAACTACAAGAGAGACGTTGTCATAACTCAACACCCTCGGGTCACACTAATAACCATCGTCACAGCAGGCAGACGGATAGCTGTGAGACCGTGTCATTCTGTCAATGGGCCAATTACTGCAATAGCTGTTAACACTCACATCCTGTGACCTTTGGCCTAGTGTGCCTGTACACCTACTTTAGAATAGGGTGTTATAAGTATAGAAACGAAGTGGTTGAGCGACATGTTTGCCACTGTTCTAATGAGGACAGAGATAATATAAGTGGTTCATGCGTGTGGATGTCACCCCATTTTAACACCGATTATTGTCTTTGTCTTATATCAGCACTCAGCGTGACAACACCTTGTGTATCCAAGCCATTCCTACATCTTGGCTTAACTCGTTGCCAAGACACACACACACACACACACACTCTCTCACATACACACGTTGGTCCCTGTGGCCTCAACCCCACTAGGTTGTCCAGTCCTCCTTGTTGTTTCAGCTGTGAACACGGGAGAGGAATTACTGGTACTACCACTGCACTGATACCACCTTCCTCCCCATCACTGACACCACACACATACTGTACACACACACACTGTACAAACATGCGCAGTCTCAAACACACCACACACACACACATTGTACTACAATTCTTTGTAATAGTTGACACACTGTATGACCCAAAAAACCATCTCACAGCACCACGCAACAGCAACAATACGGGAAAGCCATTATGTCAACGTCAACGACATAATTGTTTGCAGACATTCTCTAAAATGGGCTGGTCTAGTGTCAGCTCATCGCTGGCAGACTGCAGATGACTAAGTGCAGAGAAATGGAGAAATGGAGAACTGCAGAACAGATACATCTGTTACTCTACATGGCTCTTCAGCCTCTATAAACAGACCCTGGATGTGTCTCAAGTGCACCCTATTCCCTACCTAGTGCACTACTTTTGGCCTGGGCCTTGGGGAATGGGGTGCCATTTGAGATACAGGCACTGAGTGTCATGTCATGGTAACATGTCAGAGGGAGTGTGAGGCTCTGTGGACTGACCCTGACCCTGGGACCCAGATGGTTGGTTTGTCTCTCCTCCCTCGTCCCCGACACCTCACTGTTCCTTACCATGCTTTCACTCTCCAGCCCTTGTTTTCGCATTCCAATCGGTCCTTAACGACCCACAATGCCTGGCGTATAGTATATACACACAAGCATGCATGCACTTGAGTATGTAAACACAAACACACACCCACGGGCATGCAGACACACACACACACCCACCAGGCATGTAGTCTCTCATCCTTTAGACCGTACAGTATAAACACATTGCTTGATTTCTCTATCAACATGGTGTCTTGTCTCTGTCCTACAGATAACATTGTTTTTTAGCTCCATGTTTTGTCATAGTCCAACACATTCCTTAGGAACCTTTAGACATTCTTACCTGTCGGACTAATCTAGCTGTTTATGTTCATGTGTGAACTGAGGGGTCAAAGTGGCCCCGATAACCTTGACATAGATAGTGGTAGCACTTGATAGCATACCACCCTCAGGGTAATGTACCCGGGAGCGTTCTGTTTCACACCGTCAGACACTGTAAAATAACATCCACACATTGAGCAGCCATATACATCCCACAGAATGACTTCCAGGTAGGTAAATAGGGGCCTGTGGTGTTATTCACCGTCCTCAGAGTTAAGCTGTGTTTATTACACATCCCAGGCCCCACGGGCCACAACTGCTGCCATGCAACAATATTTGAAATAGAGATCATTTACATATCAAATACTGAAATGCTAGATAAAGGTTACAATCCTTGTTAAGTTTAAAGGCTTGGCAGCGAACAGGAAAGGCAATACTATAGTTCATCTTTCCTGCTGCATACTGTATTGTTTGGGCTGGCACAGCAGCCATGTCCAAAAATGTGTTTTGGGAAGCTGCTAAATTGATAATGTTGAGATTGGATATTTTTTACCAGTCTGTCTCACGCACAAATGAAACACTCAACGGTGGGATCCAAATATGCAAAAAAACTGCAACTTCACTCATCAATATTCAACGATTACAAAAGCTCCCCCTCCACCCCGCTTTGGGTCCATCCTTCCCAAAACGGCTATCGTGGAGGCGGTGTGGCCGTGCCCAAATGCCTACGCTATGATACTATCCCCATCAGATATATCATACAGGTGTGGACTCTGAGGCATGTGGTCGTCCAGTGGGTTGAGTATGCAGGTGGGGTGTGTGATGTTACGTGTCTGAGACTACTCACACACCATCTGCAGAGTTTCCACGTCACACTAATTGCCATCGCAGACCTGACGTACGTCCACCCAGAGGGCTCGAAAAGCTATTTCTGGCACCGTTTGGGGTGTTTTCTTCACTTTCTGCATACCAAATGATCTGGCCTGGTCTAATCCCCTCGGTGCAGCATGATGAAGGCAGATTTATCTAGCGCTGTGTTGCTGGAGCATAGAGAGAGACTAATGCCTTTCACAGGCCTGTATCAGGAGTCAGGACACAATGTGCCCGCTCTGCTCTGCTCTCAAGTCTCAGGTCTTAATGGCTGCAGCATTCCCAAACTGTCATTGCTGGGATAGATGGAGTATATGGAGGAATATTCAGTCTAATGGAGCTGAGCAGCAGCAGGTCTCAACTCAAGCATACTAAAGAGCCCATTAATCCCTTCTAATTCTATCAAGAATTGAGCTGCAGAGGGATAAGAACCCCACTAAATTCCAATCCAGAGGCTATGTCTGTAATGCCATGGAGACCGACCCTGGGATTATTTGCAAAGAAGAAATAGCTCCTCTTTCTCCACTGTTGATTCAATGTACAACAGTAAGCTGCTTGAAACGGTGCCTTATTATGAGAAGTATTTGGCGGACTGTAGAAGTTTCTTGGTCATTACATTACCAGAAAGAAGCCCTCAAAGGAAGCCTGGTGGGGGAGTTTTAAATGCCTGGGTGATGTTATCCCCTCTGATAGTATGATAGGCAGACAGCAGGTATGATACAGGTGTCCTCTCCACCTCCACTAGACAGGTATGCAGGTGAGCTACGTGCCCGTCTGTCTGCCTGCCAGCCTGCCTGCAGTAGTAACCCATCACAGGGTTCCCTACCTCCACACCATTGATTCTGATCGCCCGCCGTAACATCCGCCCATGGAAAGATTCTGTTTTTAGACCTGTATTTTATCTGAAAAACAAATGTCTTATCAAACGAATTCCCCAGCCCTAAGTATGGGGAAGAGGGAGAAAGTGTGCTTTATTTTCTTTCAGAATGGAGCGTGGAGACGGGAATGTGTTTTACAGGCTGAGATTAGTGCTCAATCAGCCTCATCTAAATGACCACAGGCCGGCTGGGGCTACTGTTGTATGTGTATACTAAACTACAGCCACAACTCACACAGTGGAGAGGGCTGGAACTAGTGGGACCTTTCAGATAGACAGGACACACGCCTCAGTTAGTCTGGCCTCTCTGCTCTATGGACTGGAGGGAGAATCGGCCTCCTCTTGTCAATCCCATTCATTTGAACAAGGTCAAAGGGTCACCAAGGAAGACATCTACAGAGCAATCAAGATGTCATGTTTGAAAGGCTGTGTTGTAAGCTTGTAGAGCACCTACTCTTCTCTCCTGCTCACTCAAAAAGAAAACACACACACACAATGATGACCTAGACAAAAACAGATAGACAACAACATCTTCACAAGCCCAGGCATTTACAGTGCTAAGGAATTAAATGTCTCTTAGTAACAGTATTGACACAAAACAGGCCTGACAACCACAGTCACATTCCTTCCCAGCCCGAAGCCCCACACCCAAATCCCTCCTCCCTCTCTCCCCCCGTCACCCCTTCCCCACTGCCAACTGCTCCATTACTCCTTCCCTTCATTACTGAACCCCAACTTCTCCCTTCATCCTGTTCTCCCACTGCATGCCAGCCCTCCCCTTTCCTCACCTCCATACACACCCATTACTCCTTCCCTTCATTACTGAACCTCAGCTTCTCCCTTCATCCTGTTCTCCCGCTACATGCCAGCCCTCCCCTTTCCTCACCTCCATACACACCCATTACTCCTTCCCTTCATTACTGAACCTCAGCTTCTCCCTTCATCCTGTTCTCCCGCTACATGCCAGCCCTCCCCTTTCCTCACCTCCATACACACCCATTACTCCTTCCCTTCATTACTGAACCTCAGCTTCTCCCTTCATCCTGTTCTCCCACTACATGCCAGCCCTCCCCTTTCCTCACCTCCATACACACCCATTACTCCTTCCCTTCATTACTGAACCTCAGCTTCTCCCTTCATCCTGTTCTCCCGCTACATGCCAGCCCTCCCCTTTCCTCACCTCCATACACACCCATTACTGCAGCCTTCCCTTCATTACTGAACCTCAGCTTCTCCCTTCATCCTGTTCTCCCGCTACATGCCAGCCCTCCCCTTTCCTCACCTCCATACACACCCATTACTCCTTCCCTTCATTACTGAACCCCAACTTCTCCCTTCATCCTGTTCTCCCACTGCATGCCAGCCCTCCCCTTTCCTCACCTCCATACACACCCATTACTCCTTCCCTTCATTACTGAACACCAGCTTCTCCCTTCATCCTGTTCTCCCGCTACATGCCAGCCCTCCCCTTTCCTCACCTCCATACACACCCATTACTCCTTCCCTTCATTACTGAACCTCAGCTTCTCCCTTCATCCTGTTCTCCCGCTACATGCCAGCCCTCCCCTTTCCTCACCTCCATACACACCCATTACTCCTTCCCTTCATTACTGAACCTCAGCTTCTCCCTTCATCCTGTTCTCCCGCTACATGCCAGCCCTCCCCTTTCCTCACCTCCATACACACCCATTACTGCAGCCTTCCCTTTCTCTCACTCTGATCTCAGCTGCCTTTTATTCTTCTCACTCAGCCAGGCCTCCACCTCCCCAGCCCACTATCTAGCCAGGCATCGCCATGGCAGCATGATCCCCAAAAAGCCCAGCGCGCTCTGCTGCACTCCAAAAGGATTGAAAGAGAGAGGGAGGTAGAGAAGGGAGGGAGAAAGGAGAGCGGGGTGGTGGAGGGAGAAAGTAGGTGGGTTCTTTCCCAGTCAGAAACTAGAGGTGAAGTCACTTGTGACTTTAGAATTCAATATTTTTTGTTGCTCTCGGTTTCCCCTCTAACTTCTCCTGAACTAAGCTTGAACGTACTTACTGGTCATGTGTGTGTGACGAACAACTGATTCTTTACTCTGTTGAGCATATAAACAGTCAGACGACAAACATTGTTTCTGTGCAGAAAGAAAAAAAGTGTGTGAGACATTAAGGAATATCAGTGGACAATAGGAGGTCAAAAGATTCAACATTCATTTTATTGGTTTGGTTTTTTGAGTACAGTGGTTATTTTCAGCCATTCTGGCATTCACAGAGAAAGAAAAAACACAAAACTGGAAACAAGAAATAGCTTTCTGATAATAGCTCTGGCTCAGTCTAGTCGTTATGACAATAACAACAACTCTGCGTACCTGATCAACAACACAGACACATAACACATAAACGTGAAAAAAAAACTGTCCAAAAATGGCACTAATAATACTTTTGAAATTCTGTGTGGTTTATAAAAAAGACATATCTATTTACATTCAATTTGAATAATTATCATTTGGAAAAAACTAAAACATATACCGTATGAGAGTGACATATTAAGAGAAGTAAAACACTGATTATTCAAACTTGAGATAAAATATATATAATATCAATTATACTATCAGAGTAGGTTCCATTATGTAGTTCAAGTGCTATTAATAGGAATATACAGGGGACCTCTGCCATAGGCAACAGGAGGCAGCCATTTTGGCTCCCCTGTGAGAGTGGCATAACTCAAGGTGCAGCTCAGAGGTCAGGGTAATAGGTCAAAGGTTACAGGGTTCAGTCATAGCTCCGCCTCTGAGACACAGTAATAAGTGGTTAGTACAGAGTACAGACATGGAAAAGCGTGGGAGTGAAGGGGAGGGGACGTAACCTGGGCAAAGCAGATTTCCACCCTATCACTCCTGGGTAACTGAAGTTAAGATACTTGGTTTAATACAAAGTGTTCTCTTTTGTCTTTGTCCATGACATCCTCTATTAGTTGCTGTGTAGTTAGAGGGTGAAGGATGAGAGGGTACTGGTAAAGAGGGCACACGAGGCCAGTGCTCCTTCCTTATTGGTTGCCAGGGTTTGTCACTCCATGCAGCGCTGTTGTTCCATGTAGAGGTCTGAAATAACAGTTCAGTTCTGACTGTCTCGTTTCACACAATGAGACATCCACAGAATTAGAGTCAGGGGTCAGGGGGCATCAATGAGACATCCACAGAATTAGAGTCAGGGGACGTCAATGAGACATCCACAGAATTAGAGTCAGGGGACGTCAAGCTGAAGAAGTGGAGTCCAGCTGATGATGTCATCATCTAGGCTGGTCAGAGGATGACCAACGAAGTGACGACCAATGAAGATCATTTAGAGACACTGACTGACCGTGTGTTTGTGAGAGCTAACCTAATGCACTGCCCACTAACCACCATCACATATAAAACATATTCTACTTAGAACAGGAAAAAAATCATTATTATTAGCAGCTTCATCTACGACTCTCATTTGAAAAATAGAAACATTTGTCGTTTTTCATATACAAAATTTCTGTAAAATTACTATGCATATCTCCATGTGGACGGGTTGTACTCTACAGTGATTTGGTGTGTGTGTGTTAGATGGTAGTGTGTGTTAGTGAGAGAGAGAGAGGTGGCACTACGTGTGCGTGCGTGTCTTGACGTATTCATCAGAACATGTGTGTACTTGCTAGAACGCTCTTTACCTGCTCTACCTCTTATCTCATCCCCCTTCCTTTTCACACACCTTGTCTCCCTCCCTGTCCCTCCATGTGCTGCTCACCTCTGCTATCTGACTGTCTCTCCCTCTCTCTCTCTCTTTCTGTCTTTTCTCCCATCCGTCCAGATAGGTGAGGAGGGGTGTGTTGGGGCAGGTGGTGCTAGCAGACGGTCTGTTGGCTGGACAGGGGGCTCTCCAGAGACATGCTGGTGGGAGACAGTTCTGGACGGTTGTTCTTAAACATGGAGGAAATATAGAAGGCCTGGAGAGACACAGATAAAACAGTGTCTGTCAAACACAGATACATAGAGATGGAACACTGTCCGTCAAACACAGATACATAGAGATGGAACACTGTCCGTCAAACACAGATACATAGAGATGGAACACTGTCCGTCAAACACAGATACATAGAGATGGAACACAGTCCGTCAAACACAGATACATAGAGATGGAACTCTGTCCGTCAAACACAGATACATAGAGATGGAACACTGTCCGTCAAACACAGATACATAGAGATGGAACACAGTCCGTCAAACACAGATACATAGAGATGGAACTCTGTCCGTCAAACACAGATACATAGAGATGGAACACTGTCCGTCAAACACACAAAGGCAACCAAGAGAATCCGTCAAACATAAGACAGATATCCCAACCGCCAGAGAGACTGGTTATACTGCTCAGCCTGACCCAGATGAGATCCCACCATATAGGGACTGAATGAGACAAATACAGATTGTATAGGCAGATAAATACAGATTGTACAGGCAGATGGATAGGACATGATGCCCTGTTATTGTTTAGGCAGGCATGGTTGACATTATTTAATCCTGTAAGCCTGAATGACACAGGAGATCATACATCAACACATTTGTTCCCAATCCCACAGCTCCATAGAGCAGAGGGAGGAGAGAGACAGACACTTACCACCCAGTAGGCGGTGAGGCCTCCCTGGATGAAGCCGGTGATCACGTCGGTGGGGTGGTGGCGGTAGTCAGAGATGCGGCTCAGCCCGGTGTACACGGCTATCATCACCAGCAGGAACTGTAGCAGTGGGCGCAGCAGACGAGCCCCTCGCCATGACAACCGCGCCTGCAGGTAGAACTGGAGAAGGAGAGCAGCGTCACATGATCAGAGCCTTCAAATATGAGAAGTGTGTGTGTGTGTGCAGGCCCTCTCATGCATTTTTGCATGCGTCTGTGTGTGTGCATAAACTGCAGCGTAGTTGGTTATTTCCAGTGATCTGGTCACATGGTACATTAAACACAGTTAACACACACACATCTAGAGGGTGAGGAAGAGGACCTGGCATTTGTCCATCCACACTGGGCTCAGCACCCTAATAAACCTCTCCTCCATCTCATCTTGCCCTCCAAGCCCCATCATTACTACAATAGAGGAGGAGGGTCTGTCAGTCAGGGACCAGACAGAGACTGACTGAGGGGTCAGGGATTAACTGTAGAGATGCATGGTGCTGTTTCTGAGGTGACTGCTGCCAGGCCTGGGCCTGTCACTGGAACATGTGGAACGTATTCCTCCGGAGGGGAGGGGAGCTGGAAGCAGGTGTCAGTCTTCTTGCCCTCCAACCCCAGCAGCTGGCCCAGGGCCCTGGTTGCATGTCGCTGCAGGTCCCATGGATTCTAAAGGACACAGTCAGTCTGCAGTAGTAGTACTAGCTATACGCCAGGAAGCCACAGACGGGATGGAGGGAAGATAGAGGGAGAAGAGAGGGAGAAGAGGAGACAGAATGAAGAATGAGGCCCCTTGTTTTTCTCAGGACACTCAACTGCTCTCAATGCCTCACTCTCTTTCTCTTCCTCTTTCTCTCTGTCCCTTTCTGATGGGGGTGAAGTGGGGGTGAGGAGGGGAGGGGAGGACCCGAGAAATCTATTAACAATGTTTTTGAATGGTGAATCCTCTCCTTTTATCAGATTGAAATTGAATGAGTTTCATATATATTTCCCGTAAATAGTTTTGCGATTATTCTAGTCATATTCCGGACCATTGGAGACTTAATGAAGTGGAGGAATTCCATTTAGAATGTGAATGAATACATTATGGGAACAAATGCTTGAGCCATGATGGGCTTTTGTCTTCCTCTGTCATTTCTCACCCCACAATGTGTTCCTCACCAATGGTCCAGTAGAGAGAGAGAGAGGAGGGGAGTGGGGTTCTCTTGTTGAAAGAAGCCTGTGGATCTCTCAGCAGCCCCCCCCTACATCTCTCCCTCTATTCATGTTCCCTGTGGAAAACTTCCTCCCTCTCCCTTTTCATTTCAGGCAGGACGGCTTTTGAAAAGTTGCCATTCTCAGTTTGCATGTACAGTGTGTGTATGTGAGTGTGTTTGAATGTCTGAGTGTTTATGAGTATGTGTGTGAGTGAGTGTGCACTCCACCTCTACAGGGACAAAGTGTCCAATATCTTCTTTCATAATTACAGTGAAAGTTAAAACTGTCAAAGAACATTCTTTCCTTCCTTCAACTAATCTGTAGTAATCCCAGCTAAAGCAGTTGACTTCAAGTGTATAAACGTTACTTGGCAGGTGTGCTGTTCTTTGTCGCCACAGGCACGTGCAAGTGTGTGTGTGTGTGTGTGTGTGTGTGTGTCTCTCCAATTGCCAGTGACACTTACCGCCAGGTAGAGCATGGTGTACATGGCAAAGGAGGAATGGCCAGAGAAAAAGGACTTCCTGAAAGATAAAGGGATAACAGGGATGTCATTCATTAACCCAGTTATCTAGTGTCAATATTGCTCCATCTCAATCTATGGTAATAAACATACCAATAGTTTCTCACAAAGACAGACTTTCACTTTGACTAGACTAGCAGCGTTTGGGTCTATTCCATCTCAATTCCAGTCAGTGAATGACTTTTCAGGATTGCATAAAAATGGAAAAATCTCATATCCAATCCAACTGACAGGAATTGAGCTCGAATTGAGCCCAACTCTGATACACTGAAGCTTGATTCACATTACAGGACCAACCACAACTGCACAGTGCTAGTTCTGATATTTATTTTCACCTTGTCCTTTCCTGCACGGTTCCAGCAACTATGGTGTGTGTGTGTAACCAGGCCAGCTCAGTTTGGCCAGGCCTGGCCCTATAGTGTGAATAGCGAAGGCGTCTCTCTCGGTACTGACCTGGCCTCCTCCACCATCTTGTGTTTGGGCTGCCTGCAGGTGACCTGGGCCACGTAGGAGCCGGGGACGCAGTTGAGCGAGGCGTATGTCACGTTGCACACCGACAGGAAGTTAGGTCGCAGGCGCCCCACACTCAGCTTGGCCATGTTGGTCAATGATTGGCCCACGCAGCAGCCGAACAGGAAGCTTCCCAGCTCCTTATAGAGGCAGGACACGTAGAGGTTGCGCACGAAGGCCCGCGATTGCACCTCACGGAATCGAACCCGGTAACACTCGCCCAGCGCAATCTGGCCAGGGAAGAAGAGGAGGAACAAGAGTTAGAATCAGTCCTCTTCGTAAAAAAGCTGTGCTAGATACGGTAGAAAAAGGACGCTACACTTTCACAGCGTATTGTAAAAGAGAAGGTTTTTTCAATGACCTGACTAAATAAAGGCTAAATATTGAATGGCTCATAAATACATCTACTTCCAGGTGAACCTCTTGTCTGCTTACAGTGAGTGTGTAAGTGGTGATAGTATGTCATGTGTATATACTCAGTAAGATCCTACAGTGTGTAAGTGGTGATAGTATGTCATGTGTATATACTCAGTAAGATCCTACAGTGTGTAAGTGGTGATAGTATGTCATGTGTATATACTCAGTAAGATCCTACAGTGTGTAAGTGGTGATAGTATGTCATGTGTATATACTCAGTAAGATCCTACAGTGTGTAAGTGGTGATAGTATGTCATGTGTATATACTCAGTAAGATCCTACAGTGTGTAAGTGGTGATAGTATGTCATGTGTATATACTCAGTAAGATCCTACAGTGTGTAAGTGGTGATAGTAAGTCATGTGTGTATACTCAGTAAGATCCTACAGTGTGTAAGTGGTGATAGTAAGTCATGTGTGTATACTCAGTAAGATCCTACAGTGTGTAAGTGGTGATAGTATGTCATGTGTGTATACTCAGTAAGATCCTACAGTGTGTAAGTGGTGATAGTATGTCATGTGTATATACTCAGTAAGATCCTACAGTGTGTAAGTGGTGATAGTATGTCATGTGTATATACTCAGTAAGATCCTACAGTGTGTAAGTGGTGATAGTATGTCATGTGTATATACTCAGTAAGATCCTACAGTGTGTAAGTGGTGATAGTATGTCATGTGTGTATACTCAGTAAGATCCTACAGTGTGTAAGTGGTGTGTCGTGTTGTGTGTCTCACCGTGAGGCCAGTGATGACAATGCCCCCAGTGATGAGCAGTGCGTCAGGGATGGCCTCTCTCTCCAGGTAGGGGTAGGTAATGCTCTGGTCCCCACAGAAGAAACCCCTCCGGTATGGAGTCACCGCCTTCAACTCACACGCAAAGAATGGGATGGAGGCTGGAGAGACAGAGAGAGAAGGGGGGGTTTAGACACAGTTATGAGGGAGATGAAGAGACAGAACAGGAAGAAAATATGAGGTGTGTGTGTGTGTGTGTGTGTGTGTGTGTGTGTGTGTGTGTGTGTGTGTGTGTGTGTGTGTGTGTGTGTGTGTGTGTGTATGTGAGAAAAGAGTAAGAGTGACGCATCGCACAGCGAGCCAAGACAAAGAGGTGTCATTGATCCTTGATCCTGTTTTATATGAGAAGGGTTTAGGAGACAGGATATAGGCCTGGGTGCAATCTGAGGAGGGGGCGGGTCTTAGGCCTGTCAGTCATCCACTGACTGGATTCAAGATCTCCCAAAGTATCTGGCATTCCTTACATACTGGAGCTCCACCAGAGAGGCTGGAGGAGGGGGAGACGAGAGAGAGACAGAGATGACAGTGCAGAATGAAGGATTATTCAGGAGGAGAGGAGACAGAGAGAGTCTATTACACAGAAAATGACAAAGTGGTGAAAGCCAAAGGGTTTTACAGTAAAGTAATAGCCAGGCTACAGTATAGACTATAACGTGACTGCAGAGACCTCCAATAGAAAGGGAATAGAGTAGTCTTTTGTGTCCAATAATAAGGGAAAAGAAATAGTGTAGTGTGGCACAGAGATGCACAAGGAGCGTACAACATTAAACATTAACTACCACTGTATTGGCAGAATATTTATTAAATCAATGTAGTTACACATTACCTTCTTATTTTTATTTCCTGGTTGGCTAACCAATTAAAAGTGTGTGTGTAAGGAAAGCGTAAAGGGTAGTCATGGTCTGTCTTTCTTAAGCAAACAAACCTCGCTGCAACCTGCCCTGCTGCTGGTGAAAGTTCATTGGGTAAAGATTGTGCAACCTCGTTATGATACTGGCACCAGTCACACAGCAGGGAGGATGAAATCAAATCCAAGGCTATATCTGAAATTAAATCTACACCACTACACTCACTCTGAACTTCCAAACTATCCTTCTAGTTCCTCTCTCTGCTCCCCACAGCCCCTCTAGCCCATCATGTAGTCCCCTATCCCATGCCCCCATAGCCCTCTCCCCCATGGAGCAGAGAGAGCATGGGACTAATGATTAACCTCTCTCTCATCATAGAGCCTGGAACTGGAGCGGGCCCAGGCAAACACTGCTGCTGCCAGGAAATCTCAGAGAGACTACGTGACAGGAGGAGAGGACAACACAGGCCATTAGAGACTGTAGATCAACAGTAGCAGACGGGAGAAGGACATGGCTCACTGACCTTCAGTGTGACTTTCTGTGAGTCTACCAGAGTTCAACAGGTTTCAGTCTACCTGCACTATATAACCATGAATACTCTACAGATATATCTCACTCACAGTACCAGTCAGTCAATCATAAATACTACCAAAACAGATCCATACAGCCACCCTTTCACCCCAAGACATACAGTTAAGAACCTACACACACATCAATGTACCTAAGGACCAATATAATTTAGGAATGAAAATGAGTAGTGTAGCATCATTGGCTTATAAGCAGGGTACGGTTACTGCAGTATACAGCAAATGTCTGCTTGTGACCTTTGTTAATACTGGAAGTATGGAAGATTGTCAGAAGACCTTTGCTAATACTGGAAGTTTGTCAGAGATAAAGACCAAACAGACATATCCTCTGGTTAAGAGAAGGCACGGGAGGGCCTGAAAGACGGAGGGAGGGAGGGAGGGAGGGAGGGAGGGAGGGAGGGAGGGAGGGAGGGAGGGAGGGAGGGAGGGAGGGAGGGAGGGAGGGAGGGAGGGAGGGAGGGAGGGAGGGAGGGAGGGAGGGGGAAACACGTTGCAGGCAGATAGCAGAGGCTCTGACGACAGCAGAGAGAGAAGAGCTAGACAGAGGGGAGAGAGCAAGAGAAGAGAGAGATAGTGCAAACATCTCACCTGACCCTGATCTTTGCCTGATCTACTTCTCCTGCCAGAATCACATGCTCCTCATTTCAGACGCATTTAGACCACACACACACGCACACACACACACACACACGGCACACACATAAACACACCATGGCGTGCGACTCCAAGCTGCAGCCCTCTACAGAGCCTCTGACATCACACAAGGGCCTAACTCCAGACCACCGTAGAAAAGCCAGATCTCTCCCAGAGAAGTGAGAGAGAGTGGCTGTCTGGAGTTGGTAAGGACCGAGTACCATGACTCAGTACAAAGACAGAGATGAAGGTAAATGCATCAGGAGGCCTTACTTAGGTACTTAAAGGGATTTTTACCATTTTTCTCATGGTAGTGTGGGTTATGAAAAATGGGTCAACTTTGAGAACCTCCATCTCCTGAATGTTTTGGCATTCAGGTTAAAAAAGTCCCTTTCTGACCACTTCCAACATGGGCAAACATGTATGAAAGGTTTCATTCAAACCAAAAGAGGTGCAGTCAGAAAGGGATTGAAATCATATGGAACGGCCCAGAAGAGAGATGTGGTTCTCTTGACTCAAGCACACACTGACAAGGTCAGGGGCTGAAACCCTGTATAGGTTTTATAGCTTTACTCTAAAAACACATGACATGGTGGTGTCTACGCTTGGGCCATCCACCACAATAGGCTACTTCTTTACCACAATTCTCTCTCTCTCTCTCTGTACTCTCTGGCCAGAGTTACGGTTATAATCAATGTTATTGTGGTTTGTCAGTCTGCTAATGGACAGCGTCTCCATTCCTGCCATAATAAAAGTGTGGGGCTGGCTGGTTGAGGCGTTAGTGCTGGATCCTCTAGTGTGTTTCTCACAGTAATGGGAGCCATCAACCACTCAGTAGGCAAAATATGACCGCGACCCTGTCAATGATGTATTGACCGCTCTGTAAATATGTGTGTGTTGTCATTTCCACATTTGTGTGTTAAAGTCCATAAAGCAGCACATTAGAGCTGCTGCCTATATACATAGGCTTGAAATCATCGGCCACTTTAATAAATGGAACACTAGTCACTTTAATAATGTTTATACATGTTCCATTACTCATCTCATTGATATATACTGCATTCTATTGTACTGTATCTTAGTCTGTACCGCTCTGACATTGCTCGTCCATATATTTATATATTCTTAATTCCATTCCTTTACATAGATGTGTGTGTATTGAAATCGTTAGATATTACTTGTTAGATATTACTGCACTGTCGGAGATAGAAACACAAGCATTTCGCTACACCCGCAATAACATCTGCTAAACACGTGTATGACCAATAACATTTGACTTGATTTGACAGCCTGGGCTCACATGGCCGGGACCCAAAAACGCTCGCTTACAGAGCTCCTCAAAATGCTACTCTCAAACAACACAGTCCACACAAAAAAGAGGCCAGTTTGCCACATACCAACATCAATCCACAAAACACATCTTATACAAACTTCCCAAACACACATCACTGTGAAACCATGGAGAACACACAGAACACATATGTGATATGTTCTGCAGCAGAACACACACTGTCAACCGAGCCTGCACCTATACAACCTCAGAGGTCTGAGAGGTCTCAGCCAGTCCCAGTAAAGTTCCAGTCTTTACACTGGGATTTACACCGTCTCTAAACGCTTTCACAAGAAGATGCAAAAGACACTCCAGAGCCCCTCACCTCATCTGTCAGGCAGCTGTGAGCAAACCGCTGCACCTGGCCAAGAGCAGCCTCAGAGGACACAGCAGCAGAGCAGAGTGGAGCAGCGAGAGAGGGAGAGAGAGAGAAACACTAACATAGACCCACACACACACGGGCCAAATGTGCTGTTGGACGGAGTTGGAATGCTTTCAAATAGTCAAAGGGAGAGACAGAGAGGGAGGAGAAACAGGAAGAGAGAGAGGGCGAGGGAATGGGAGGAGAGGGGATATGTGCCCCACTCTTCAGAAACTCTTCTGGTTCTAATTTACACTTCTATGACCACAGCCCAGAATGAGCTCACTGTGAGAAGAGAACAACAACACAGAGAAAAACAGAAGAGAATAAAGACAGAGAGAGAGAGAGCAGAGAGCAGGAGGGTGGAGGAGGGGGCAGATGTTACGTGTTAGTTATTATGTGTGTTATTTATGCAGATGCTTTGAGGGCATATTACTCATAATGAGTACCAGTCAATAAAACAGTGTCAAACTCAAAAGACTGGAAAACATGGTTAGAGGGGGTACGGAAAATTGACAAACAGAGAAAGGGAGAGAGAGGGGGATGGATAAGGGGTTGGGGGGGGCGAGAGAGAGGGAGAGAGAGGGGGATGGATAAGGGGTTGGGGGCTCTAGAGAGGGAGAGAGAGGGGGATGGATAAGGGGTTGGGGGGCTCTAGAGAGGGAGAGAGAGATTGAGAATTGAGAGATGTGGTGAAGTGTTTCACAGACGGAGACGATTAGCGGTGGTTCTGGAATGTGAGGGTCAGAGAACTGGGCTCTGTTGGGACCTGCTCTGTAAACAGGACCTCGCCTCGTCCAGCAGAATACCCCCAGAACACACACACACAAACCCCACTTGCACACACAAACAACCCACAAAACACCACATGGACTAACACGCAACCAAACAAGCCACATAAAAACCCAAACTACCCACAAAAACCTCAACCAACCATAGCTAACCAAATAAACCACCCTGGAGCCAAAGAAACCACAGCAAACTAAACAACCCATAGACAGGCACTGAACAAACACACAGACAGACCCAAACTAACAGCTTCACCAAACAGTACTAGTATATTATTAACACATGAATATCAATACTAGACTGTGACATAGCCTACTACTCAACAGGGCATCAACCAACATTTTAGGTGACAGTCACTATATAGTATACCATGGGTGCTGAGTGACCAGTGACCACTGGATCTCTTGAGGGGTGAACACACACTGTCCTGGGCAGGGGAGGGGACAGTCACTGGGGAAGAGAGGAGAACGCTCCCCTACTACCCTCCAGGGGTGGTCTGTCTCTCTTCAGCCAGGCAGGCCTCTAGGGCCAGTGCCAGGGCCTCTGGTCCTCAACCTCAGGTCTAAGCTGCTTGTTTATCCAGAAGTCAATCTACTGCTACTGATGTAGTGAATCATCACATAGAGAGGTGCTGTTACTCTAACTTTAGTAAACCCTGCTGTAATCCCTAATAATAGCATTGTAACTGGTGTAGTGAATCATTACATAGAGGTGCTGTTACTCTAACTTTAGTAAACCCTGCTGTAATCCCTAATAATAGCATTGTAACTGGTGTAGTGAATCATTACATAGAGGTGCTGTTACTCTAACTTTAGTAAACTCTGCTGTAATCCCTAATAATAGCATTGTAACTGGTGTAGTGAATCATCACATAGAGAAGTGCTGTTACTCTAACTTTAGTAAACCCTGCTGTAATCCCTAATAATACCATTGTAACTGGTAGATGTGTCTACTATACAGAGCTGGACTTCTATTCCCCGAAGACTGTTCTTAGACAATGTGTCCTGGCCACAACATAGTGTGTATGTCTATCTGTGTTGAGTCAGTGAGAGTCGCAGAGTAGGACCAGTCGTCTTTTGTGTTTCACCTGACATTTAAGGACAAAGAGTCTTTGTATAAAATAGTAGTTGGGTGTGCAACACACACACGGACACACACACAGACACACACGGACACACACCCACTATACAGGGGTGAGCCTGGTAAGCCTCAGACAGGAGATGAAGTCATTGGCACCTGGGCTGTGATTATGACTAGTAAACCACCATCCTCCTGATTAGAGTGACTGTGTGTGTGTGTGTGTGTGTGTGTGTGTGTGTACGCCCTGCTCGAATATGTATGTGGATGAGCACTACAGTGTCCTTTCTCCCAGCTTATACTTGTTGGGCTGATCCAGGTGGTACAGGATAGGGGGGGGTATCTCTATCCTAAATTGTCTGGATTGTTCTAACTGGGTGCACTGTTCACTGTTTTGTCTGCCATGATGCCTACACAAAAATACTGATCATCAAGGGACAAAGCCTGGGAAACAAAAACAGCCCAACGGCATCTCACTGGCTATCTGATATCAGCAGCATCTGCTGCAGCTGGACTCACATACACACACAACCAGAATGTTATTTACTACACACATAATCACTAACATTATCACTCGATACACGGTCTATCTGTCCCACGAAACAACAGAGCTAACTCAAAAAACAAATCAGGAGGAAGAGATGAAAGCCTACTTCCAATTTCCAAGCCTCTGAACCCCCCTCCCTCCCACCCACTATCGGTAGTGCTGTCTCTAGTTTCCAGGCTGTGTAACTGTTACTGTAGCTGTCGTCAGGTCCAGACACGCTTCCCCCTAGCCTCTCTGTTCTAACCCCACTCCCCTGACTTGTTCCTGCAGCACTGCAGCCGTGCTCTGGAGCTAAGGGTATGTGTGGCGAGGGATGGCTGACAGAGAGTAGGGGAACATAAAGGGGCCTGCCTGCCTGGCGGTCTCGGTGGTATGTATGTAAAGGGGTTTGGTGGTCTGTGGCATAGCGTGAAGGTAAGGGTGTGTGTGGTTCAGGCTGGGTGGCTGGAGAGGCGGCTGTCTGTCTGCAGTGTGACAGTAAGGGTGGGGGGAGTGCTCTGTCTGCTTGTCTGTGGTATATGATATGTGCAGTGAGGACTGTGCTGTCAGACTGTTTGGTTTAGTGGTTTGTCTGTGGTTGGAAGAGCTTCAGACAGCCAGACAGAAGAGGGTTGGGGCTGAGGTGGATAAAGGAGGATCCGGCAGGTAAGATGTGTCAGGAGGATAGGATGATGGGGTAGATAGGGGGCCATGCTGGGAAGGCACCAGGAGGGGGGCTGTCTGAAAGCCAACATGGAGGAGCAGGGGGTAGAAGGAGGACTCATTTGTTTTGACAGACAGGGAATGGAGGGTTGAGGGGGAACCAGAGACGGCAAACCGACACACAAGGCTTTACCCTTCATTCTTAACACCGATTATATGGAAAAACTCACTTCACCAAAGGGAGAATAGGGAGAATTTGTAGCAATTTGGGTGTGGGAGATACCCCAAGCTGACCTCTGACCACTACAGTGGATCTTTACCTACAGAGGAGATAGCCACTGCTCCCACTCCCCACCCAGCCGGGGGCTGTTTCAGGCCAATGGGCGTGACCAACCCATCGATGAGGCTGAATTTCTGAATTTTATTTAGAGGCTCCTATCTAGGCAGTGTAGAGAATTGTTTGTAGTTTTAAAGGTATAGCTAATTCCGTGTTCTTTTGCTTAAACATAATAGCAAAATCAATACTGATAAATTAATGTTTTGGGAATTTTCTATTCTCCATGACTGTCTTCCTTTCATTTTGGTGATTGTTAGTTCTCAAAGATTACAGTACCGTAAAACTTCAATTAAAAGCAGTCTCAAATAGCCACCCTTCCCTTTTAATAGCCGGGCAGCGGCACACATTTCAGCAAATAAATGCCAGTCTCAAAGAAACGGTGGGTCTAAATTAATTGTTTACCATGAAGGTTACCATGAATTACCATACATTTTTAAGCAGTTTAATGTTTGATTCGTTACATTAAATAATTCAGTTAACGACTCAAAAAAATTATGGCAACTATCTTTTTTTAAATCGCCATTAAGAATCTTCTAGCCATTTGCTGCCTCCCTGTCAAGGAAAAGGTTGGGGTTTTTTTGAGAGAGAGAGAGCGAGAGAGAGAGCGAGAGAGAGAGAGAGAGAGAGCGATAGAGAGAGAGGCATTCTATGATAAAAGAAATGTGACAGTGAAGGAAATTAAGAAAATTATTACGATTCTGGAAGTAAATAAACTATTTAGTAAACAATTAACTATGCAAATTAGCAAAAGCTGTGTCAAATTACAGATATAGACACCTGACTCAAATAGAAGCCTCTCTCTAATACATTTTACGGTATTTTAAAATATATAGGTCCATTGTCTTTTCTACTTACTTTATATGTGGCGTTAGTCATTTAAGTATACACTGAAAGCGTTTTTCCAACCAGATAATAATAATTTTTTATTTACACTATTTGGACCGAAAAAAAACACTTATGCGGCCCCCCCAGACAACAGAAAGAGGAAAAAACACTTATGCGGCCCCCCCAGACAACAGAAAGAGGAAAAAACACTTATGCGGCCCCCCAGACGACAGAAAGAGGAAAAAAAACACTTATGCGGCCCCCAGACAACAGAAAGAGGAAAAAACACTTATGCGGCCCCCAGACAACAGAAAGAGGAAAAAACACTTATGCGGCCCCCCAGACAACAGAAAGAGGAAAAAACACTTATGCGGCCCCCAGACGACAGAAAGAGGAAAAAACACTTATGCGGCCCCCCAGACAACAGAAAGAGGAAAAAACACTTATGCGGCCCCCCAGACAACAGAAAGAGGAAAAAACACTTATGCGGCCCCCAGACAACAGAAAGAGGAAAAAACACTTATGCGGCCCCCCAGACGACAGAAAGAGGAAAAAACACTTATGCGGCCCCCAGACAACAGAAAGAGGAAAAAACACTTATACGGCCCCCCAGACAACAGAAAGAGGAAAAAACACTTATGCGGCCCCCCAGACGACAGAAAGAGGAAAAAACACTTATGCGGCCCCCCAGACGACAGAAAGAGGAAAAAACACTTATGCGGCCCCCAGATGACAGAAAGAGGAAAAAACACTTATGCGGCCCCCAGATGACAGAAAGAGGAAAAAACACTTATGCGGCCCCCAGACGACAGAAAGAGGAAAAAACACTTATGCGGCCCCCAGACAACAGAAAGAGGAAAAAACACTTATGCGGCCCCCCAGACGACAGAAAGAGGAAAAAACACTTATGCGGCCCCCCAGACGACAGAAAGAGGAAAAAACACTTATGCGGCCCCCAGACGACAGAAAGAGGAAAAAACACTTATGCGGCCCCCAGACGACAGAAAGAGGGAAAAACACTTATGCGGCCCCCAGATGACAGAAAGAGGAAAAAACACTTATGCGGCCCCCCCAGACGACAGAAAGAGGAAAAAACACTTATGAACTGAACATAACAGTATGTCAGTTGAAGGGAGGACAGTAGCAGGTGACCCATCTGTGGTTTGTGACTACTATGATTTCCCATTGTAGTCAATTCAATTGCAGTAATTCCATTACCGATTTTCCAGTAATTCAATTACCAATTTGGTAACAGAATTACGAGTTTTAATCACTTAATAATGAATAAATTTGATATCAGTAAAAACACTATAACTAACTGGAAGGTCTACCTTTACCTATTACTTCTGTGAACTTTCATTATCCTCAGTCCTCATGAGGGAGAGAAATGTGAAAATATCTGAAAGATAATGTGTGTTTTTTATAACGGAATTACAAGGCACAAGGCAATGTTTCTTAAACTTACTGGAGGCAAATAATTTCTCCAAAACTAAATATAAGTGCTGATATTAGTTGGCAGGGGTCTTTACTTACAATACAACTTACAATATTACAATATGGATGCATTTCTAATACCTTGTCAGACTTTTCCTGCTAGATGTTGTCTAAGACCCTTTTCCCATCTGTTTGACCACAAATCAAAGTCTTTGCTTATTCCTCATTTTTAGGATGGAAAATAATTGGAAAATGTATATATTCCTTAATTTCTCAAAAATAGACTCTTAGTTTTGATTTGACATGCTCCTATGAACTTAACATGTTGGTGCTCATGGCTCCTTTTAGATGGAAATGTCCTATAGCAACTGGGGAAAGAGTAGCATCACTTTTTCCTTCAGCTAATCGTTTGATTGGGTTTCTTTTATTGGAAGCTGCATCTGTCAACATCAGAATACTGCCATGTTCCCATGTAATGACTTCATCATGTATTCCATTAGGGCTAAAAACATTGAGTAAAAATGCATCAGTGAATTTGTAAACAGAGGCACATGCACACAAGCGCACACTGTTCAACATGACCATGCAAGAGCACTAAAAACACACAGACAAACTCACACGCATGGTTACACACACAGGCCCAGAGCGAGAGGACTGCTTAAAATATTCCTGACACAGTGGCATGCTGCAGCATGCTGGCCCTCTCACTGTCTCACTCCACAGCTTTCCCTGCCAGCTGAACAGAAACACAAGCCCACTTACACAAACATATTGTATGCCCAAGAAAACACATGCACACGCACGCTTCACCACACGTCATCCCCTCTTCTGGACACCTTCCATCCCAAAATGGTTGAAGCACGAAGAAGAAAGAGCAGGAAAGCGAGTGGAGAAAAGCAGGAAAGAAGTGGACCTTTAAACTCGCTCTGAGGTTAATGCTATCTCTACCCTAAACCCTATCCTTATCTAACCCTAACCATAACCCTTACCTAACCCTAACCCTTTTAAATGTAAACTTCAATGGGGGGTATGGACGTCCCAAGGATCCCAGATAACAAGGACCCCTTCTCTGATCACTCCGGGAGATACAGGCCATCCTCTCTTGCGAGCTACCTCACGTCTTCTTACCCTCCTACACACAGACACACACACTCAGTCCAACACACTACCAGTAATCGTCTCTGTGGTGTTTACCGGTCACTGTCTCTCAGGGAGAGCTTAAAAACTTATTCGAGCTAGGGGGCGGTATTCGGAAGTTTGGATGAATGAGGTGCCCAAAGTAAACTGCCTGTTACTCAGGCCCAGAAGCTAGGATATGCATATAATTGGTAGTATTGGATAGAAAACACTTGAAAGTTTCCAAAACTGTTAAAATAATGTCCGTGAGTATAACAGAACTGATATGGCAGGTGAAAACCCGAGGACAATCCATCCAGAATTTTATTTTTTTCAGCTCACCCCTGATTACTATGGCTGTCAATGGAAATATAAAATGAATACCTCCCAGATTGCAGTTCATAGGGATTCCACTAGATGTCAACAGTCTTTAGAAAGAGTTTCAGGCTTGGTTTTTGAAAAATAAGCTAGAATTTGTAGTTTTATTAAGTGGCTCCCATTTTGGCTGTAGCGTTTGTTGCACGTTCGGGTGATTGCGCATACTTCGTTATTTATCTCCGATAATGGTCTCCGGTATTCTCCGTCTTAAATTGTATTGTTTATTTACATATTAGGGAACCTGAGGATTGATTAGGAACGTTGTTTGATATGTTTGGAAGAAGTTTATTGGTAATTTACGGGATTCATTTGTATGCATTTTGAACGAGGGAAACCGATGGATTACTGAGTCAAGCGCGCCAATGAAACTGACTTTTAGGGGATATAAAGAAGGACTTTATTGATCAAAAGGACCATTTGTTATGTATCTGGGACCCTTAATATGACGATTTTTGTCATTTGAATTTCGCGCACTGCAATTACACCGGATGTTGTCGAGGTGAGACGCTAGCCTCCCAATGATCCGTAAGAAGTTTTAAGTGCTGTTCAAAAACATTTGAACCAGCCTAGTTGAGGCAGTTAAAATCTATTCTCTAATTTTGCTATTGATTTGGTTCTAATTTCATCTATGAATCTTTATCCTGAGCAAATATGAATGACTGCGTGGTCACTGTAATTGATGGTTTTCACAAACCACTTAAGGCTTCAGATCCCCTTCCAATTACTTTTAAGGTCCCAAATAACTGTGATGACAGTGGTGAGGACCACAGGTGACACAGGTGAGGACCACCTGTGCCGGAGAGAGACAGGCAGCCATACGGGAGGCAGGAAGAAAAGCAGGAAATAAGTGGACCAGACTTGTCTCAGCCTGCCCACAGGTACGTCAATGACTGACCCCTCACCTCTGACCCTGCCTATGCTGCTGGATGCCGTGTCTCTAGCATAGCATGGCCACAGAACATGGACTCTGTTCAGACCTGAGCTCCTCTTTTGAAAGCTCAATAATGCGTGCAGGAGGAATGCACACACACAGATTGAGACATCCGTATGCTTGAGAGACATACTGACACAGTAGAAAAATGCTCTCTCTGTGAAACATCAATCATCCCACTTAGACATATTTTTGATCTGGGGGACAGTATTACCTGGTCACACACACACACACACACACGGTCACACACACGGTCACACACATACGTATTTAAGTCAAAGCCAAAGTGAAAGCCTTCATTATGAATTGATCCTGGTTTTAGACTCTGATTAACAGTCATTCATAATGCCATACCACCGTGTTAATAACAGTCATTCATAATGCCATACCACCGTGTTAATAACAGTCATTCATAATGCCATACCACCGTGTTAATAACAGTCATTCATAATGCCATACCACTGTGTTAATAACAGTCATTCATAATGCCATACCACAGTGTTAATAACAGTCATTCATAATGCCATACCACCGTGTTAATAACAGTCATTCATAATGCCATACCACCGTGTTAATAACAGTCATTCATAATGCCATACCACCGTGTTAATAACAGTCATTCGTAATGCCATACCACCGTGTTAATAACATGCATTCATAATGCCATACCACCGTGTTAATAACAGTCATTCATAATGCCATACCACCGTGTTAATAACAGTCATTCATAATGCCATACCACCGTGTTAATAACAGTCATTCGTAATGCCATACCACCGTGTTAACATGTTTACTTCACTGCAGTAAAGTACTGTCTGAGACAGAAGGGACCACTGAGCAAAGTGGATTCCCTCATAACTTATAAGGCCATTAGAATGCGATGCCTTGGGGTAATTCCAGAGTGACAGTAATAAATGAGTCCCTTGACGGGGCAGATAACGAGGGTCAACAGCCTGAGGAATCTGCTGCTGACATTTAGGGAAATTAGGTTGAAACTCCGAGACACGAAATACTGTTGGAGAGGAGACAGAGACAACTGGAGACACGACATACTGTTGGAAAGGAGACAGAGACAACTAGAGACACGACATACTGTTGGAGAGGAGACAGAGACCACTGGAGACACGACATACTGTTAGAGAGGAGACAGAGACAACTAGAGACACGACATACTGTTGGAGAGGAGACAGAGACAACTAGAGACACGACATACTGTTGGAGAGGAGACAGAGACAACTGGAGACACAACATACTGTTGGAGAGGAGACAGAGACAACTAGAGACACGACATACTGTTGGAGAGGAGACAGAGACAACTAGAGACACGACATACTGTTGGAGAGGAGACAGAGACAACTGGAGACACAACATACTGTTGGAGAGGAGACAGAGACAACTAGAGACACGACATACTGTTGGAGAGGAGACAGAGACAACTAGAGACACGACATACTGTTGGAGAGGAGACAGAGACAACTAGAGACACGACATACTGTTGGAGAGGAGACAGAGACAACTGGAGACACGACATACTGTTGGAGAGGAGACAGAGACAACTAGAGACACGACATACTGTTGGAGAGGAGACAGAGACAACTAGAGACACGACATACTGTTGGAGAGGAGACAGAGACAACTGGAGACACGACATACTGTTGGAGAGGAGACAGAGACAACTAGAGACACGACATACTGTTGGAGAGGAGACAGAGACAACTAGAGACACGACATACTGTTGGAGAGGAGACAGAGACAACTGGAGACACGACATACTGTTGGAGAGGAGACAGAGACAACTAGAGACACGACATACTGTTGGAGAGGAGACAGAGACAACTAGAGACACGACATACTGTTGGAGAGGAGACAGAGACAACTGGAGACACAACATACTGTTAGAGAGGAGACAGAGACAACTAGAGACACGACATACTGTTGGAGAGGAGACAGAGACAACTAGAGACACGACATACTGTTGGAGAGGAGACAGAGACAACTGGAGACACAACATACTGTTGGAGAGGAGACAGAGACAACTAGAGACACGACATACTGTTGGAGAGGAGACAGAGACAACTGGAGACACGACATACTGTTGGAGAGGAGACAGAGACAACTAGAGACACGACATACTGTTGGAGAGGAGACAGAGACAACTAGAGACACGACATACTGTTGGAGAGGAGACAGAGACAACTAGAGACACGACATACTGTTGGAGAGGAGACAGAGACAACTAGAGACACGACATACTGTTGGAGAGGAGACAGAGACAACTAGAGACACGACATACTGTTGGAGAGGAGACAGAGACAACTAGAGACAAGGCATACCGTTAATTCACAATATAGCTGATGATAGTGACGACAATCATATCTATCAAGAAAGAACCAAAAGTACATTTATATTTTAATTTATTTTATTTCACCTTTATTTAACTAGGCAAGTTATTTAAGAACAAATTCTTATTTACAATGACGGCCTACCAAAAGGCAAAATACCTCCTGCAGGGACGGGGGCTGGGATTTTTTAAATAAATAAATAAATCATAAATAACATATGAATATAGGACAAACATTACGACAAGAGCGACAACACAACACTACATAAAGACAGACATAAGACAACAACATAGCTAGGCAGCAACACATGACAACAGCATGGTAGCAACACAACATGGTAGCAGCACAAAACATGGTACAAACATTATTGGGCAGACAACAGCACAAAGGGCAAGAAGGTAGAGACAACAATACTAGAGACAACATCACACAAATCAGCCACAACTGTCAGTAAGAGTGTCCATGATTGAGTCTTTGAATGAAGAGATTGAGATAAACTGTCCAGTTTGAGTGTTTGTTGCAGCTCGTTCCAGTCGCTAGCTGCAGCGAACTGAAAAGACAAGCGACCCAGGGATGTGTGTGCTTTGGGGACCTTTAACAGAATGTGACTGGCAGAACAGGTGTTGTATGTGGAGGATGAGGGGTGCAGTAGATATCTCAGATAGGGGGGTGTGAGGCCTAAGAGGGTTTTATAAATAAGCATCAACCAGTGGAAAAGAACATCTAGCCGCTCGAGAGCACCCTTACCTGCTGATCTGTAAATGATGTCTCTGTGTTCAGAACAAGGTGTTCAGAACAAGGTTAAGGGTAGAGAAAGCTTGTTGGACACTAAGAAAGCTTTGTTGTAGAGCATTTAACACAAAATCTGGGGAGGGGCCAGCTGAGTACAAGACTGTATCATCTACATATAAATGGATGAGAGAGCTTCCTACTGCCTACTTGCTACTAAATTAACAAGGCTGATGCCAGAAGAGGATGATGCCAGAGGTGATGGTGGTGAATGGAGGAAGAGGATGATGCCAGAGGTGATGGTGGTGAATGGGGGAAGATGATGATACCAGAGATAATGGTGGTGAATTGTGGAAGATGATGACAAGCATGCCATGCTGCCCTTTGTCTTGAGAGACTTTAAAAAGACACTTTCTAAATCTTTCACTTCCTCTCACTCATGTTCTTTCAAGCATGCAACCCGGTGATTGAGTCAATACTAGTGTTGCAATGCAACCAGCAGTCAGGGATAAGGAAAGTCAACACCAGCCCACATGTTCTCATTAGGCTGAGCTACGAAAAACTGAAAAAGTATATTTCCTTCCCATCTTCTGACTCTGGGCCAGTCAGTCTCCGTCTGGCACTTACCAGACACTTCCTAAACACTTGATGAGTGTCAAGCATGCTACCTAGCAGAGGAGGAGGCAATAGCATACCTGCAGGCAAGGAGAAATAACAGGCTGTACGGTGAGAGTGAACCTGTCTGTCAGTGTGTCTGTCTGGGAAGCAACAGGCAGCTCGTAACCGCCAACGGTGCTCTGGCAGACCTGTCTGTCTGCCTGGACGGGTTCCGCCTTATAGTCCTGTTTGTGGCATGTTAACAAATTCAAAACAAACCACTCTTCCCTGCTTTCACTTAGTGCTAGCACCAGAGAGGCTGATCAACACCCCACTCCCCCATTTCATTTCAGGGGTGTAGTTAGGCACACAATTGTGTTTCACTCATGTTAGTTGAGGAGTAACCAATGATAACTACCACAGAGTAGCAACCCATTAGTCCCTCTGTGTTTGTGAGTGATTGTCAGATTGCCTCATGTTCCACATTATGGCTTATCAATGCTAACCCTATCAGCATTCAAACTGTATCCGGGCCATTATCCGATGCTTTATTGAATTATATAATAGCCTCCTAAATTGGCAGAATAACTTTGTTGCACACATTAGAGATATTGTTGCCAAGTACCACAACTCGTCCATGGAGTTGAGTGCAGACTAGAGTTCCTTAAATGAATCTCTGACTCATTATCATGTACCTATGTTTGTCCTCTGTTGTTGCGTGCCTTTCTTTGTTTGCTGAAATAAAAAAATAAAAAATAAAATGAAACGTTATTCAAATACAACCACTGACTGTTTCCTCATTGTTGGTGCTCTAAGTTGGCAACTCAGCCGCGAATGCCAATTGCATCTCAACAAGGAAAACATCGGTGGTTGTATTTGATTCACGTTTTATAAAAAGAAATATGGATTTCAGCAAAGAAATGCACGCAACAAAGGACAAACATAGGTGGACCTACAAGGTAAGTAACGAGGCATAGCGACTAGAAGGAGTTGGAGGTTCAATTCAAAAGCTCTAGAATCTGCTCAACTCAGTGGAGTTTAGATACTTGGCGAGGGATAATGCTGTAGTGAAGTGAAGCAAGGCAAACAATGAACAAGTGTAATTTTGGCATTAGAACACAAGCAGGGAAGGGGTTGCAACGTGTTTTATTCTAATGTTGCTGAATTGGCTTTTGAAAGGACTTATTCTTGTATTGTGACCTGTTGAACTGCTAGACCTGTTGCACTTTGCCGTTGATTCTTCTCCTTAACTAATTGTGCTAATAAATGTAACGTTAATGCGTTTAATTAAATGGTCATCTATCATCACTTGGACAACATGTGAGAGTGAGCCGTCCTAGATTTATGTGCAATAAATGCCCATTCTGTGGCATGCATACTATTAATTATATTCATGTTAATGATATTGACCTCTGCATATTTCCTCGGAAATAAGATGGAAATACTGAGACAGGCTAAGAATTAAATTAATGCAAAGCAGACAAGCATGTCATGTTGCTACGTTGAGATTCAGTCAAATAAAATGGGTAAACGGGTGAAATAATATGCAAAGGGGGTTCACCATAATTCTTACCTACAAACAGACAGAAAACATCCAAGCCGACCAGCATCTTTCTCTTGGTACAGAGTGAACTGTCTGCAGGTTCTGCAAGGATGTGATTCTTCCCAGAGCCGTTTTCCTTCATCGCCTCCCCGGCTCCCCCGTTGTCGGCTAAACGTTGCTGAAGCTCAGCGTCCCGAGGAAGAGTACTAGTGTGTGTCGAGTTGAACTTTTGCATGTTGTCTCGTGTTTAAAATACAACGTTGATGTTGTCTTGTTGCGGTTTACTGACAGTAACATTAAGTATCCCAAAGGTGAACATTCAGTCCGTCCAACGTTGAAAAATACAAATTAATGATGGCTGACTAACTTTAGCTAGCTAGCTGTTATTGACAACCATGTCCAACAACCACAAGTTAAACTTGACAGGTATCAAACCGTTAGCAACAAGCTTATCTGTGAAATGTAAGACAAATTCGACGACAGCGTAAAGAAGAGTAAAGATAAACTGAACGAGAAGTGTTCTTGCTAGTCTAGCAAAGCTGGCAGTTCACTGAGGTGTTGCGAGCTAAAGCGCTCACTGTCCCACTGTATCGTGTTTGTTCAAAGTCTTCAACTACTGTAGCTGGCTAGCCACGTTACATCATGATACGTTACCCTAAAACCAACTAAATCAATATTTTAAAAGAATAACTTGCAGAACACGCATTGCTCAATTCGTCTGTCAACTTTCAAACTTGCCCATATGCCATTCATTCAACTATTCCAAATGCTCTCTCCATGTGGACTATTTTCTGTTGAGTCCTCCTGTTCCCTCGCATTTTGTCCCTCCCCAAAACTAGGCAGACCCCCAGGAGTTTGTTTTGCAAAATGTTTATATCTCCTTTGCTCCAGTCGCACCCTCTGACAACCCACCCCCACTTGTTAGTTAAATACAGTAGTTAACCAAATAGCTACCCGGACTATCTGCATTGACCATTTTTGCACTAACTGACTCAACTCTTACACTGCTGCTACTGTTTACTATCTGTCACTTTATGTACAGTACATATCCACCTCAATTACCTCGCACAAGTACCCTGCACATCGACTCGGTACTGGTATCACTTGTATATTGCCAAATTATCGTTACTCATTGCGTATCTATTATTATGTGTTTTACTTTTCTATTATTTCTCTATTTTCTTTAACTCTGCATTGTAGGGAAGGGCCTGTAAGTAATCATTTCACTGCTAGGGCACACCTGTTGTTTACGAAGCATGTGACGAATAAAATGTAATTATCTAACTTTTTTGTTTTACACTAATAGCTTTGTTTGTTTTATTTGTTAACATCTATGTTAAGCTAGAATCAATACTATATTTGAGAGAGAATTAAGAGTATAGAGAAATATATAAATGTTTATTTAATTGCATTAATTTTTATTTCAGTGTGCTTTCATGAACTGTGGTATGTGTATTAAATTAGGTTAGTAATCAAATGTAATTGTATTTGGCACATGCTTCTTAGACAGCAGGTATAGACTAACAGTGAAATGCTTACTTAGGGGTCCTTTTCCAACAATGCGGAGTTATAGATAAAATAGAAACAGTGAGACAGGAATAAATACACAGTGAATAACAAATACAAATAACGTGGCTATATATAGGGAGTAGAACATAAGGTGGCTATATATAGGGAGTAGAACATAACGTGGCTATATATAGGGAGTAGAACATAACGTGGCTATATATAGAGAACATAACGTGGCTATATATAGGGAGTAGAACATAACGTGGCTATATATAGGGAGTAGAACATAGCGTGGCTATATATAGGGAGTAGAACATAACGTGGCTATATATAGGGAGTAGAACATAGCATGGCTATATACAGGGAGTAGAACAGAACACAGCTATATATAGGGAGTACCAGTACAAGTCTATTGTATGTGCAGGGGTACGAGATAATTGACGTAGCTACTGTATGTACTGTACATAAAGGTAGGGGTAAAGTGACTAAGCTACAGGCTAGATTAGACAGTAGCAGCAGCATGAGTGTGTGTGTGCGCGCGTGCGTGTGTGTATGGTGTCAGTATGCGTGTGTGCATGTTATGTGAGTGTGGATGTATGCAGTTTGTGTTGTGGTGTCAGTGTAAGTATGTGTGAGTAGATTTGTGTGTAATGAGAGATTCCATTATGTTTCCCAGGCCTACTTAAATTAGAAAAATTAAAAACGAGAGAAAATATTGCCCTTTGCTTTACACTTCAAATGTCATAATTTGCCCAACAATATCTAATCCTTCCTTTGATAAAATAAATGGATGTATCTCTAGCATCAGTTACTTTCCTGGTCAGTGAAGGCCTAATGGGAGATCATGCAGTAGACCCTATGCCTACCCACCTATTTAATGGACATCTCCAACCCTGAATGTCTCTGCTAAAATGTTTTGTATAGGTATAACACAGTTATTAGCATATATCTTATGACTGTCTTGTAGATGAGAATTCCTTCAAATGTATACCTTCTGATCAGTCTTATATTTTTCCTTACACAGTATCATGACTGTCCTGATCAGGTCAGGTTACAGGAGACTACAACCCTACAGATTCTCTCAACCCCAACAGAGGAGGAGAGATCTAGGGGTCTGAAGATGTGGGGGTTTTATGACCCCTCACGCCCCTGGTAAATCTTAGGCCACAGACAAATTCCTTTGGTCCTGTTACTATGGAGAACCAGCCTCAGAACATTAAACAAGAAATAAAGGGACTTTGGAACAATGGTTTCCGTCAGCCACAATGGTGGTCATGACGATAGATGGAATATGAAAATGTATGTCATTTTTGTTTTGTTATTAAAGGTTAATAGATGACGTTATTACGGAAACATTGTAACGTCAACAGTTTACCTAGTATATGTTTGATGTTTATACATTGTACGTTGTATGGAAAATGTCCAAATCAAAGAGAATGTTTTGGTAAAGGTGAAATGTGAAGTTAGTTGTCTAAAATTGGATTTGAATAAAATCTAGACCTTGCCCATAACTTGGTATGCCCAGAGAAGGGCCCTAAAGGCGGTTACGCCCACTTCTGACACGAGGATATAAAAACTGTGAGTAAAAAGTTTACAGAGAAGACTATGTGACCCAAGCTGCAGCCGAGGTCTAAAAAGTAAACAAACCCAAAACGCAACACAAGTTTGAAGACAAAGACATATTGTTCTACCCAAGCTAAGGATGAGTAGCTGTGTCTAAGCAGGTGAATTCATGTCGAACCACCTAGCTTCCACTTCCCATCGAATCGTGGTATCTGCACTGTTTCATTCCAATGCTGTGAGCTCTGAGCTACAGAGCGGTCTGTCCTCCGAAGAGCCCTTCCAGAACAAGGGTGAGGAAACAGACTCCTAAGCCAAAAGGATACTGACATCGTGAGGACGACCAGAGAGGTGCGTCACTGAGCAGCCTGAACGGTCCACGCGAAGAATCCACAGAGACCTTCCCCACGTAATTACATCATTATGTTCTGACCCATAAGAGCGGTAGTTTGGGGCAAGGCTAGGGTTAGAATAAGCATAGCTGACAAATTCACCCAAATGTATATTTCTCTCGGGTACTTTCTCTTTTTCTCTCTCTTTTAAATCCCAATTTTGGGTAACACGCGCCACAGTGTGTTGGCCCGTTTATACTAAGTTCTAATCAATAGCCTAGAATGTGTTTTTGTGTATGTGTATCATCATTTTAGCTTTCTAGTAAATACATATACAACTAAGATTGGTGTGGTACGAACTCATTGGTGAGACCCGGGTCCGTGCAGATTCCCGGATTATACGATGTTCAGAACGAGATTGTAGAGGCAACTGATTAATTAGCGTCTGTTGTAAAATCGATATTCTGATATTCTTCGAGTTCATTTGGGAAATAGAAACTCAATAAAAACTTATTTTCCCATGGTGCCCCAGGTTAATGAGTTAATAATTGCTTGATTCAGTTAATCACGCAATTAGAAACTTTTAATCATTCGATGAGCAACAGTCGTCATATTAACTAATACAACGTCACGACAATAGTATGGAATAGCAGGTACAAGAGGTAGGAGACTGCCACCATCTGGTGGGAGGTACAGAAATGGTAATCTCTTTCTTTTCAGAACTGTATATTAAGGTTTATTAGACAGACTACACAAGGCAAAATAACTGCAAATTCGTGCAGTAGTTTTACATGATTGGTCTACAACTGCTTGCACAGGAAACATCAAACAAGGCAGCTATGTTCATGAATCAAACACATTTACTCACACGCAGGCCAATATGTTTCTCAAGTCCCTCACCAGGGTGCAAGGTCACTTCTTCTCACGTAACATTCTCAGCAATGCTACAGTCAGCCATGGCTAGGAGCCCGATAGCATGCAAGGGTACTTCCTCTCACGTAACATTCTCAGCTATACTACAGTATTGTGAGAGAGGAAAAGATAATTGAACAAAAGTGAGAAAATAAATGAAAATAAAATAAGGAACTAACAGCAAATTATTTAGGCTGACAGGTCTGTGTCATTACCTCCTTGTCTTATTGAATAGAGCTTCAAACCCTCAACCATTGATCTGTAGAGGTGAAGAAGAAAAAATTAAGTTAGACAGGACCAATAGGCAAAAAATTGACCAGCACAACTGGTATTTGCCCAAAATGCCAGATGGTCAATCCGCCCCTGCAGGTCTACCTTTACTTTGCTTTTTCTGTTCAAATGTCAGACTCAAAGGTTATGGGATGAGTCCGGACCCCAGCAAGTGAACTAGATAGAAAGTTATAAATTCACTGTCTGTCTTCAATAGAAGAGCCTAAAGCAGTAAGCAATAATTTTGATGGCCACTAGATGGCTGTAGAAAGTAATTTACTGTGTGATAGGTGGGCCAGGAGAGATAAGAAGCCTGCAGCACAGTGGAGGCTGGTGTGAGGAGCTATAGGAGGACGGGCTCATTCTAATGGCTGGAATGGAATACATGGAACAGAGTCAAATTTGTGGTTTCCATATGTTAGATGTGTTTGATACCATTCCATTATTCCCTTCCAGACATTACAATGAGCCTGTCCTCCTACAGCTCCTCCCACCAGCCTCCACTGCTTTAGCAGTGATTCAAGTTAAGCTCGCTAACCAGGCTTACATGTCTGAGAACAAAACTTAGAATATAGCCTACACAATGTGCGGGGGAAATTAGTTCCCCCCCAGAAAAGTTTTCTAATTGCATTCAGTGACACTCCCTAGTGATAACCACTATACACCTAACACCTATCTATTGTAGGCTACTTAGTACAGCCAGGGTTAGGGAGTAACTTATTACATGTAATCTGATTACCAAAAAAATGAATCAGTTACATTAGCAGTAAAAAATATTGTGATCAGATTACAGATACTTTTGAAGGACTAGAGGATTACTACTTGGATTACCTTTAAATTCAATAAAAGATGCAAAAACATACAGTACGTGTCAAAAGTTTGGACACACCTACTCATTCAAGGTTTTTTATTATTTTTTTATTTACTATTTTCTACATTGTAGAATAATAGTGAAGACATCAAAACTATGAAATAACACATATAGAATTGTGTAGTAACCAAAACAAAGTGTTAAACAAATCAAAATATATTGCACACTCTTGGCATTCTCTCAACCAGCTTCGTGAGGTAGTCACCTGGAATGCATTTCAATTAACAGGTGTTCATTGTTAAAAGTTCATTTGTGGAATATATTTTCTTCATAATGCGTTTGAGCCAATCAGTTGTGTTGTGACAAGGTAGGTGTGGTATACAGAAGATAGCGCTAAAAATACCATGTCCATAGTATAGCAAGTACAGCTCAAATAAGCAAAGAGAAATGACAGTCCATCATTACTTTAAGACATGAAGGTCAGTCAATATGGAAAATTGCAGTCGCACAAATCATAAAGCGCTATGATGAAACTGGCTCTCTTGAGGACCGCCACAGGAAAGGAAGACCTAGTTACCTCTGCTGCAGAGGATAAGTTATTTACAGTTACAAGCCTCAGAAAAGGCAGCCCAAATAAATGCTTCACAGAGTTCAAGTAACAGACACATCTCAACATCAACTGTTCAGAGGAGACTGAGTGAATCAGGCCTTCATAGTCGAATTGCTGCAAAGAAACCACTACTGAAGGACACCAATAAGACGAAGAGACTTGGTTTGGCCAAGAAACATGAGCAATGGACATTAGAATGGTGGAAATCTGTCCTTTGGTCTGATGGGTCCAAATGTTAGATTTTTGGTTCCAACCACCTGTGTCTTTGTGAGACGCAGAGTAGGTGAAAGGATGATCTCCACATGTGTGCTTCCCACCGTGAAGCATGGAGGAGGAGGTGTGATGGTGTGGGAGTGCTTTGCTGGTGACACTGTCAGTGATTTATTTAGATTTCAAGGCACACTTAACCAGCATGGCTACCACAAAATTCTGCCATCCCATCTGGTTTGCACTTAGTAGGACTATTATTTGTTTTTCAACAGGAGAATGACCCAAAACACCAGGCTGTGTAAGGGCTATTTGACCAAGAAAGAGAGTGATGGAGTGCTGCATCAGATGACCTGGCCTCCACAATCACCTGACCTCAACCCAATTGAGATGGTTTGGGATGAGTCGGACCGCAGAGTGAAGGAAAAGCAGCCAACAAGTGTTCAGCATATGTGGGAACTCCTTCAAGACTGTTGGAAAACTATTCCAGGTGAAGCTGGTTGAGAGAATTCCAAGAGTGTGCAAACTGTCATCAAGCAAAGGGTATTTTATAACACATGTTTGGTTACTACATGATTACATATGTGTTATTGCATAGTTTTGATGTCTTCACTATTATTCTACAATGTAGAAAATAGTATAAATAAAGAAAAAACATTGAAGGAGTCAATGTCAAAACTTTTGACTGGTATTGTGTTCTCAATTATATTAAATTCAGCATTGACAAAAAGTACAAGTTTAAATTTGTTCCAACTGAGCAAGTAAGCCCACAAGTCAGAGACCACTTTGATGACACACCTTTTTGACTTCTATTGCCTCAAGTAATCCAAAAATAACTGAAACTAATCAGATTATGTTACTGAGTTTGGGTAATCCAAAAGTTACATGTCTGATTACAATTTGTGACAGGTAACTGTAATGGATTACATTTAGAAAGGAATCTACCCAACCCTGAGTACAGCACACCTCAGATGACACTGATCAAATGTCAGTCCACCCCACTAAGAGGGTCAGTGCTAATCCAGTATCCTTGGAATGTCCCGACCATAAACCCGAAACCTACCCCCTAGCCTAAACGTAACCATAACCCTTACCCATTTAAAATGTAACTTCAATGGGGTAGGAACGTCCCAACCAGATTGCACGGACCAATAAAAAGGTACTCTGGCCTTGTACATGTAACCATGTACTACCAAAGGTCACGTTTGAGCTCAGCGCCAACTGACATCGATAATGTGTCTTTTACTCTCTGCCCCACATTCCAATGGGCCTGCTCACCTTGGCAACATAATAAACTATGGCTACAGCATGTAGAGTAGTCATAAAAAGAAGGGAACAAGGGAAAATTAACACCACATGCCGCACTCCAGAATAACTATTCATTAACCTTTTTATGCGAGTAAAGTATATGTCAGATAAAAGAATGTGACGCCTGATGGAAACAGAACATTCTTCTGTAAACTTTCCAAAATGTTGACAAAACAATATGCTAGACAAGGTGGAATCTTTGTGTGTCCGTAAACATAAATGATGCGATAAATGTCGTTGGAAACGCTTTTATGCGCAAATATTGATATAATAACCATCACATCAAAGTACATTTGGAGTCACGCGATGACATGTTGGGTGGTCCTCCCACTACACTCTTCGGGAAAGCATGAAGTTTATTAGGCTACAGACTTAACAAATTATGAACTTCACAGGGTGGTGAAATTGAAAAGTGATGAGCTTGATGCTCCTGTCCAATAAATATACCGTTTTTTTCTGTTGACATGATAATCGATGCCTGGCTGCCATTTGACAATGGTCTGTATGTGCGCTCTTCGCTCTAGCCAACAGCACGTAGATAGCTCTGTTGGCTAGAGCGCACGTGCCAATACCAGAGTGGCACACTCGCTATATAACGCAATTCTCGATGTGAGAAAACCATCTGTAGAGTGTACATGGAAATGCGTACATGGGAATTGAACCGCAACAGGTATTTATATGTGCAATACCTCAGCACACAGAGACATCTGTAGCAAGTCCATTTCATGTGCATATTGTTTTTATGCAGTTTTAGAATATTTGCATGACAATCGGTCGCCAATACCATGGAAACCTAGCTAGTGATACATTTTATTTACAATTCATAACGTTCGAAGCGTCCATGCCAGCAATCTGTTACTGTATAGTACATCAACCATGAATACAGAACTAAGGTATGATTATGTAACCAATGAAACTGCTCTGGTTCCTCATTCCATCACATTTGGAATCCCCATAAACTAAGACATAGCTTCAAGATTCCCCCTGTCCCTTTCAAAGACTCAAAGCCAATGTTATTCTTGCTCCTGAGAAAGTCTGTTACGTTATACAATTCTCACTTCCTCATTCTCCAACTCACATTTCTAATATCTCTCATCATTTTCTTCCTATCTAACTGAGTAAAAATAAGAAACTATACTATTAAACAAATATAAATTATATAAAGAATGATAAAGCACTTTGGAGCACCTTAAATAAAATGTTGGGCAAAAAGACAAACTCAGCTCCATCATTCATTGAATCAGATGGCTCATTCATCACAAAAACCACTGATATAGCCAATTACTTTAATGATTTTTTTCCATTGGCAAGATTAGCAAACTTAGGCATGACATGCCAGAAACAAACACTGATACTCTACATCCAAGTATAACTGATCAAATTATGAACAAACATTGTAATTTTGAAATCCATAAAGTGGAAGAGGTGAAGAATTGTGGTCTATCCAAGAATAGTAAAGCCCCCTTTACTGGCTCAAATAGCCGACCAATCAGCCTGCTTGACCGGATACGATGCTATTTTACTGTAAGCAAACTGACAGACTTTCAACATGCCTATAAGGGAGGCATTCAACAAGCACGGCACTTACACAGATGACTCATGTTTGGCTCAGAGAAATTGATAATAAAAATATTGTAGGAGCTATTTTGTTAGACTTCACTGCGGTTTTTGACAGTCTGCTGCTGGAAAAATTTGTATTATCTCTTTACTCCCCCTGCTATATTGTGGATAGAGTTACCAGTCCAACAGAAGACAGGGGGTGTTTTTTAATGGAAGCCTTTGATTAAAGCCAGTGTATCTATCTATGTATGTGGATGACTCACACTATACACGTCAGCTACTACAGCGAGTGAAATCACTGCAACACTTAAAGAGATGCAGTTAGTTTCAGAATGGGCAGCAAGGAATAAATTAATCCTAAATATTTCAAAAACTAAAAGCATAATATTTGTGACAAATAATTCAAGTTGGTGACAAAACTTCTTCAGTAACCCTGGATTGTAAAATGTCATGGTCAAAACAACAGTAGCTAAGATGGGGAGAAGTCTGTCAATAATAAAGTGCTGCTCTGCATTCACTATCAACAAGGCAGGTTCTAGTTTTGTCACACCTGGACTACAGTTCACTCATGTAGTCAGGTGCTACAAAGAGGGACCTCGGAAAATTACAATTGGCTCAGAACAGGGCATTACATGTACATGGAGCACTAACATTAATAATATGCATGTAAATCTCTCATAAAGATGGACTTTATCACTACTTGTTGTTGGAAGTGTTGACATGCTGAATGCACCGAGGTGTCTGTTTAAACTGCTTACACACAGCTCGGACATCCATGCATACCTCACAAGTTTCTTCCCAATCCCCTAGTCAAGAACAAACTATGGGAGGCGCATAGTACTACATAGAGCCATGACTAAAGTACATGGAACTCTATTCCACATCAGGTAACTGATGCAAGCAGTATAATAAGATTACAACAAAAAAAGATAAAATCACCTTATGGAACAAATTGCCATTTGATTAGCTTGTCAGCAATGCGCCAGTGTTAATGTACTTTGATGTATTAAAAAAACGGACTATCTTTGGATGATCAAGCCCAGAAGGCTTGGGAGCTGTGATCCTGCAAGATGGTCAGCCAATCGCATACGGGTCAAGATCCGTCACAGACTGTCAAAAGAGATACGCTCAAATTGAAAAAGATCTAACGCCGATAGTGTATGGCTGCAAGAAGTTTTATCAGTACCTGTATGGAAAACAGATCCAGGTGGAGTCAGACCACAAACCCTTGGAAACAATCTTCAAGAAGTCGCTCCAGAAAGCACCAGCCAGACTGCAGAGAATGCTGATGAGACTACAGAGATACAGTCTACATGTGACAGACAAACCAGGAAAGGAGATACACGTGAATGATGCACTGAGCCGAGCATACCTGAAGGATTAGAGAGAGAAATTGTTCGATGGTGAGCTGGATGTAAACTACATTGATCAAAAACCTCCTGTTTCAGAGGAGAAACTGCAGCAATTCAAAACAGCAACAGCAGAAGATGGAGAGTTAAAACTGGTCACAGAAATAATTTTAAAAGGATGGCCTGACAGGAGTGGGAAAGTTGCGAAGAAAATACAGCACCACTGCACCTTCAGAGAGGACTTGAAACACTCAGACGGACTGCTGTTCAAAAGTTCAAACTTGTCCCTCAGAAAATGAGAAGAAATCTGAAAAATCCATGATGCACACATGGGAATGTAAGGAAAGAGGAAGTTATGTTCTGGCCAGGCGTGGCTAAATATATTGAAGATGGAACAAAATGTGCAGTCTGCACATGTCCCATCCAATGTAAGAGAGAGCTTGGGCCAAAGTTAGAGTAGACCTCTTCCATTACAATGACACAGAATTCCTACTATGTGTGGATTACTACAAAATACCCAGAAATCTCCAAGTTCAGTGGGACAGCAAGTAAACACAATTACAGCACTAAAGTCGATCTTTGCAAGGCATGGGGTGATCAACGTTTTGTGCCCCAACAATGGAAGACAGCTTGTGAGTCAAGAAATGTCTTGTGAGTCAAGAGTTTTCTACCAGCTAAGAGTTCAAACATGTCACGTCGAGCCCTAGATTTCCACAGTCAAACGGCCAAGCTGAGAGAGTAGTTCAGACTGAAGAACCTGTTATAAAAAGCTATTTTTTGTACCTTTATTTATCTAGGCAAGTCAGTTAAGAACAAAATCTTATTTACAATGATGGCTTGGGAACAGTGGGTTAATCTGCCTTGTTCAGGGGGAAAAACAACAGATTTTTACTTTGTCAGCCCAGGGATTCGATCTTGCAACCTTTCGGTTACTGGCCCAACGCTCTAACCACTAGACTACCTGCCACCCCACATACAGTGCATTTGGAAAATATTCAGACCCCTTGACATTTTCCACATTTTATTACGTTACAGCCATATTCTAAATTTGATTAATTTTATTTTTCTTCTCAATCTACACACAATACCCCATAATGACAAATTGAAAACATGTTTATAAATTCCTGCAAATCTATAAAAAAACTAAAACAGAAATAATACCTTATTTACATAACAAATTCAGACCCTTTGTTATGAGACGCGAAATTGAGCTCAGGTGCATCCTGTTTCCATTGATCATCCTTGAGATGTTTCTAAAACTTGATTGGAGTCCACCTGTGGTAAATTCAATTGATTGGACATGATTTGGAAATGGCACACACCTGCCTATATATGGTCTCAAGGTTGACAGTGCATGTCAGAGCAAAAACCAAGCTATGAGGTCGAAGGAATTTTCCGTAGAACTCAGGGACAGGATTGTGTTGAGGCACAGGTCTGGGGAATGGTACCAAAACATTTCTGCAGCATCGAAGGTCCTCAAGAACACAGTGGCCTCCATTCTTAAATGGAAGAAGTTTGGAACCACCAAGACTCTCCCTAGACCTGGCCGTCTGGCAAGACTGAGCATTCGGGGGAGGAGGGCCTTGGTCAGGGAGGTGACAAAGAACCTGATGGTCAATCTGAATGAGCTCCAGAGTTTCTCTTTGGAGATGGGAGAACCTTGCAGAAGGACAACCATCTCTGCAGCACTCTACTAATCAGGCCTTTATGGTAGAGTGGCCAGACGGAAGCCACTCCTCAGTAAAAGGCACATGACAGTCCACTTGGTGTTTGCCAAAAGGCAACTAAAGGACTCAGATCATGAGAAACAAGATTCTCTGGTCTGATGAAACCAAGATGGAACTCTTTGGCCTGAATGCCAAGTGTCACATCTGAAGGAAACCTGCCACCATCTCTATGGTGAAGCATCATGCTGTGGGACTGGGAGACTAGTCAAGGTCGAGGATAAGATGAACGGAGAAAAGTAGAGAGAGATCCTTGATGAAAACCTGCTCTGGAGCGCTCAGGACCTCAGACTGGGGCGAAGGTTCACCTTCCAAATGGACAAATACACTAACCAAGACAACGCATGAGTGGCTTCGGGAAAATACTCTGAATGTCCTTGAGTGGCCCAGCCAGAGCCTGTACTTGAACCCGATCAAACGTCTCTGGAGAGACCTGAAAATAGCTGTGCAGCGACATTCCCCATCCAACCTGACAGAGCTTGAGAGGATTTGCAGAGAAGAATGGGAGAAACTCCCAAAATACAGGTGTGCCAAGCTTGTAGCTTCATACCCAAGAAGACTCAAGGCTGTAATCACTGCCAAAGGTGCTTCAACAAAGTACTGAGTAAATGGTCTGAATACTTAAGTAAATGTGATTTCAGTTTTTCATTTTATTTCCAAAAATATTTGATATTTTTTCTTTGTCATTATGGGGTATTGTGTGTAGATTGATGAGGAAAAACAATTTAATCAATTTTAGAATAAGGCTGTTACATAGTGAATACTTAGCTCTCATTGAGTTAAGAAACACCCCTGGATGGAGTATGTCTCTCAAAGTTTTTTAAGTCAGAGAGATTGTTAAATCCAGGACTCTATCAGCATATCAGGAACAGGCTCACAAGCAGACAACAGAGACAAAACACTACCTTGACCAAAGCACATGTTAGCTTTTGGTCATGAAGGAAGGAGAACGAGTCAGGAACAGACAAGACAACAAATGGCAACCAGCGATTTTAATTGGAAAACATGACCAGCCAAGGTCATATATAGTACAAACACAAAATAAGAGAATCTACTGAAGGAACACCTGTTAAAAACACATGAAACAACACACCCAGAGAGACACTCAGAAACCATAATGGACTTACCTTATCCAGTGGAAAGAGAACCTGAAACAAGAGTCAGCCTGGAAGAAAACTACTCACCTGTGTGTTCTCCAACACCAACAACACCAAAACAAACAATGTAAAGCAACAATGTAAACACTGACACACCAGTGAATTCAACTCGTTATGGAAGACCTATCAGAATGCCAATTCTGTCCGTGTTTGTAGTTCAAACAGAGACGGTTGAAAAACAAACAAAAACCAAAATAGAAAAATAAAACATCGACAAGACATTAATAATAACAATGTAATGACTATTGTGAGGTCTATTTTACCAAGAAAAAAAGCAACGCTTGTTTGCATATTGTTTGCAATGTGAAACACTGAGTTGAAAGAACATTGTTTTGAGAAACAGATGATCCAAAGAAAGGGAGAAGTCATGTATATACTTACCCGTAGTGCCTGAGGGCTGCTCTGTTACTATTTACTACATGTCATCATCTGTACTTTGCACTTCACCAATTACGTCAGATAAACATGGTTATTGTACCGCATTCCTGTGTGCAACCTAAACAACGTTAGAAACGGAGAGTTGTATCCAACTTCCACTTAGGGAAGTGTTTTTGTTCCATAATGTCGATCTAATCATCATATGTGTAGGTGTTGTTTTGGCCTTTGTCATCACTAACCAGGTCAGTGTACTCAAATACCAAGATTGACACCTTAACCCTGTTGTGTGGTCCGGAAACTTTTCCCAGGTCAGCCACAAGTAACCAAAGTGAAACCATAAGAGGTGCACAGCACAGCCTGACATGCAGCTGAGACTGGGAGATTTTAGAGATGCAAACATTTGAAACACGACCTTGTGACATGTTATCATATTAATGTACTGAAGAGTGGGGTTTGAATATGTTGACATGACCTGTATTTTACTACAGTACTTTCGCACAGAAAGAGAAAGAGGAAGAGAATAGAAAAAGAAAGCAAATCACACACTGACACATCAGAAAAGTGAATGGACTCACATTGAATGGTGCCAAAACACTATCAAAATCTATGGGTTCGATTTGGTTCATAGTAGTAGCTGACAAATCACATTGTAAAATCTATTTAGGGGAAGGATGTGAATGACTCATTTTCACTTAAAGGTCAATGTTTATCACGCCCTCGTTTTCTCATTGGTTGTGAGTGGTGTTCCTCTTTCTCTATGAGACTAGTGTGAATAGTAGGAGGGCCATTACACTACGTGAAGAGTTATCTTTGTTTTCCTTCAGTCACTCAGGAAAGTACCAGGCCGACCTGCCTCCTGTCCTGGACAGCTACAGAGGAACACAGAGCAGAACACAGACATAAAGACGTCCTCGTCGGATACAGACGCAACACACACACAGCAGTGTTCTGAGGTTTCACAGCAGAGGAAGCCAAGAGGACAAACACACACAGCGGCTCCATCTCTCTCTCTTCCTGCACGCCCTCTGCTGCATCTCAGGGGACTGAGGTTGCTCTACGCGAGCCCCCCCACGGCCGGACGTTGCAGATTGATGATGCCGCAGCAGTCAATGGATCGCTGTGAGGTTTCAGAGAACTACCACCATCATAGCCCGGGGGTCCAGGGAGCCAGCGGCGCCTGGTCAGTGGACTCCTTCTCTGGGTCGGTCTCCTCACCGTCAGCCACGTGGTCTCCATCACCCTACTCGTCATCACCAGGCCACACGCACTGGTAAGACTGCTAACCTGCATAGACACACACTTACACACTCTCTGGTGTGTGTTAACTATGTAATGCTGTTGCTAGTTTTTTATTAAAAAAGAGTCCCTGACCATCACAATTTAGGGAGGGACATAGTTAGTGAAATCAAGTTGAATTAAATCTGAGATATGTATTGTAGCTCACTTTGTGTAAAACTAAGATGAGATCTTGAAGTTGGATCAATGTGTGTCAATAGAGCGGTGTATTGTAGCTGTGGTAACACCTGCCTGTTGCACCTGTTGAGTACGAGCCTCTGAAGTGGTTTCAGTAGCATCACAGCTGGTGGGGGAAACGCATCACTATGTGTGGTTTAGCACTGGTGCCATCAGAACCCTGTTCTCCAATATGAAAGGGCTGGGTGTGTGCTACTGAATGATCACTGTGTATATCATATTAATACTGTTTCATAAAGGCTAGAGTAGAGCTGAATACAAATGTCTTTCTCAGGCAAATTGTTGTTACTTACAAGTTACTGATAGGACAATCATCATGATATTTCCCATCTCCCTCCCCCAGCCTCTGCCAGAAATAGTTTCAGCTCCAAAACCCACAGCAGACTCATCTCTGGTAAGCTAACCACAAGACGGGTTTCAACATGTTTCCAACCTCTAAACAAGTTTTAACATGTCCCATGCAAACGATTTGTTCATTTTTGCCCACTCCAAGACAGAGAGTATTCATAACATCATCATCATCATATACATGATTATATATATCATATACATCATCATCATATATCATATCATATATCATCATCATATACATCATCATATATCATCATCATCATATACATGACCTGCCAATAGGATATACAATAGACCAGGGTTTCCTAAAACTCAGTCCTGGGGTCTCCCTGGGGTACACGTTTTGGTTTTTGCTACTACACAGCTGTTTCAAATACTCAAGGCTTGATTATTTGAATAAGCTGTGGTGCTAGGGCAAAAACCAAAACGTGTACCTGTGGGAGGACCCCGGACCAAGTTTTGGAAACCCGCCAATAGATCATTTTGAATGCATCTTGGAAGGGACCTGAGCCTAGGCTAGGCCATACCTCGTCAGTCTCGCTTTCTCTGTCTGACTTATCATCCTCCAGGCTCTCAGACAGTAGAGGGCTCAACCACCAGCATCACCGCACTGCAGGGAAAGGTGACATGTCATAACATCACATCCACATGCAGGGAAATGCCACTGTGCAGATTTTCCTTCTCTGAAATCAGATTTCAATCTCTGTTTTTCGATCATGAACGTGTGGCATACTCCATTAGTAAGTGTTAATGGAGGCAACTAGTTGAAATTCATTCCTAAATGTGATAGGCATGCAACATCTAGCCCAAATCCAGACACCTTTATTATTATTTAATGTATCAATAAGCCGGTTCTCAGGGCATTCCATAGAGCTTGTGAGGAATCGCCCGACCCGTTGTGGTACATGTTTTAGCAGCATGTTTCCGGTGTTGGATGGTATCCGTAATCGTTTCTGATGGAAACGTTGTGGTACATGTTTTAGCAGCATGTGTCCCGTGTTGGATGGTATCCGTAATCGTTTCTGATGGAAACGTTATTGTTTGCGTCACTGAGCAGTGCACAAGAAAGTATTATGTCCAATCGTTTGATGCTAACCCCATCCCCTCCAATTTAATTAAAAGATGGATTCCCCAACTGAGCACTCACACGGTACACTCTCACTTCTAGACAGGTAAAGAGAATGTCAGCAATCAGACAATAAAATGTCACTTAAGGCCCCCAAAAGGGTAGGGCCAGCTCTGACTGCATGTGTGGATATGGGTGTGGGTATGCAGACCTGCGAGCCACTGCAGCCCATCATGATGAGGTCAGATAGTGTGTGGCCCCCTTCCCCATCAAAGTTGCACATCCCTGCCCTATATGGAACATTACTGTTAAAATAACTGTACTTACTGTTATATCTGTATAAGTGACAGCAAACTCTGTAGGGATATGTAACATCTAGACATAACTACAGGTTCTACCATGCCCACTGAAGGAAAACAGTAGAAAGGCAGATATCTTTTTTTTATTGTTAAGCTTAGAGGTTTAGGTTTTCTTGTTGGACACTATAAATAAACAGTAAATATTTCACTGAAATATAAAACGCAGAATAAACGATCACCTTAATGGAGGTCTGAGTCACTATACTGGTTGCTCTCCCAATGCCTCTCCAAACACAGCCAACTAAAAAATGTATCCACTATTGCAGTGGCAGCACAGAACAATAGAACATTTTTAATATTGTCACATACAGTACCAGTCAAAAGTTTGGACACACCTACTCAGGGTTTTTGTTTATTTAGTCTATTTTCCACATTGTAGAATAATAGTGAAGACATCAAAACTATGAAATAACACATATGGAATCATGCAGTAACCAAAAAAGTGTTAAACAAATCTAAATATATTTTAGATTTGAGATTCTTCAAAGTAGCCACCCTTTGCCTTGATGACAGCTTTGCACACTCTTGGCATTCACTCATCCAGCTTCATGAGGTAGTCACCTGCAATGCATTTCCATTAACAGGTGTGCCTTGTTAAAAGTGAATTTGTGGATTTTTTTTCCTTCTTGATGCGTTTGAGCCAATCAGTTGTTTTGTGACAAGGTATGGAAGATATACAGAAGATAGTGCTATTTGGTAGAATACCAAGTCCATATTATGGCAAGAACAGCTCAAATAAGCAAAGATAAATGACAGTCCATCATTACTTTAGGACATAAAGGTCAGTCAATGTGGAACATTTCAAGAACTTTAAGCGTTTCTTAAAGTGCAATCGCAAAAACCATCAAGCGCTATGATGAAACTGGCTCTCATGAGGACAGCCACAGGAACGGAAGACCCAGAGTTACCTCTGCTGCAGAGGATGAGTTCATTAGAGTTACCAGCCTCAGAAATTGCAGCCCAAATAAATGCTTCACAGAGTTCAAATAGCAGACACATCAACTCTTCAGAGGAGACTGTGTGAATCAGGGCTTCATTTTTGAAATTGCTGCAAAGAAACCACTACTAAAGGACACCAATAAGAAGTAGAGACTTGCTTGGGCCAAGAAATACGAGCAATGGACATTAGAACGGTGGAAATCTGTCCTTTTGGTCTGATGACTCCAAATTTGAGATGTTTGGTTCCAACTGCCATGTATTTTTGAGATGCAGAGTAGGTGAAAGGATGATCTCCACATGTGTTGTTCCCAACATGAAGCATGGAGGAGGAGGTGTGATGATGTTGGGGTGCTTTGCTGGTGACACTGTCAGTGATTTATTTAGAATTCAAGGCACACTTAACCTGCATGGCTACCACAGCATTACATCCCATATGGTTTGCGCTTAGTGGGACTATAATTTGTTTTTCCACAGGACAATGACCCAACACACCTCCAGGCTATGTAAGGACCACTTGACCAAGAAAGAGAGTGATGGAATGCTGCATCAGGTGACCTGGCCTCCACAATCACCCAACCTCAACCCATTCGAGATGGTTTAGGATGAGTTTTTTAAAAACCTTTATTTAACTAGGCAAGTCAGTTAAGAACACATTCTTATTTTCAATGACAGCCTAGGAACAGTGGGTTAACTGCCTGTTCAGGGGCAGAACGACAGATTTGTACCTTGTCAGCTCAGGGGTTTGAATTTGCAACCTTCTACTAGTCCAACGCTCTAACCACTAGGCTACTAGACTACACAGAGTAAAGTAAAAGCAGCCAACAAGTGCTCAGCATATGTGGGAACTCCTTGTAAAAGCATTCTAGGTGAAGCTGGTTGAGAGAATGCAAAGAGTGTGCAAAGCTGTCATCAAGGCAAAGGGTGGCTACTTTGAAGAATCTCAAATCTCAAATATATTTTGATATGTTTAACACTTTTTTGGTTGCTACATGATTCCACATATTCCATGTTTTATAGTGTTGATGTCTTCACCATTATTAAACTATGTAGAAAATAGTCAACCCTTGAATGAGTAGGTGTGTCCAAACTTTTGACTGGTACTGTATATCAGTATTGATACAGATAATGTAACAAACATACCTTCAGAGCACATTTGACCTCACCCCAAACTCTTCTTCAAAAAGTCAGCATGGTTCTCAAAATGGTTGCCTTCAAACATTAATGTGCTCAGAACCAATACAGTACAACATCTCCAAATTCTCTTCAGGGACAAAAAGCACTCTTGAACAAATACCAAAATTAGGATAGTTCAGTTAAAAATAAATCAAATATCTTACAATCTATCAAAAAATGAATGTATTAAACAAAATCAACCTGCTTTTCTGTAAAAAAAACAAAATTCCAATCAGGTCCCTACACAGGCTATAAAGACCCCTGTGAGGGCGGGACATTTACTAGCGACAATAGTCCTTGCAGTGCTTCTGCCAGGAAGTCTTGGAGCCCCAAAAACTTCTCAGCTGCAGATATAATGATGTCCAGCTTCTTGGACTTCTTAGACACTTAGTCACTGTGGCTATAAATGCCACAAAAATCCACTTTCTTCACAATGAGTGTATCCAGATCACTCAATTGACTTAAAACCCTAGCAACTGGTTGGAATGCATCCACCTCCATATCTTCAACACTGTGGCCTCTTGCTCCTTCAACTCTCTTCACTGCCTCCACAATAAGAGATCTGCTGCCAGCCCTGATTCTTGGCACCTCAACCTCTTTCACCCTAACAGGGCACTCAAGGAAGTCCAGAGAATGATCCCCACCACAGTTGCAACATTTTCCATTGACAGATTCTTCAATACTATACTTCCCCCATCTGCAAAGATTTGACACGTAACCATGTCCTTTATAAATTCCACACTGTAATGGTTTGACACAAATGCTCTCACCACGTACCTCACATACTGTATCCAATCTTCACATATTCAGGTAGAGTCTCCTCAAACAACAATAATATCGATAGGCTTTTCTCCTTCCTTCCATTTACCATATGGGTCAGGTGACGTGCACTGACCACTCCTGGGATTTTCTGACTAAGGTACTCATGCACAGACTCCAGCTATAACTCCTTTGGCAGGCATTTATTCTGTTCTTCATCAACACAAACAAGGCCACTTCTAGTCACCTTGATTGAATCCACCTTTCCCACTGCTTTCTTCACATATGACTAATATTACTAATGGATTTCCCAAATGAATCTCCTTGTCCAAAAAACTCAGTCCAATAAGAAATGCATTATTGGACCGGTCGTTGTTTTCTACTACAATTTTTGCTCATTTTGTTCCATTCTTTGATTTCACAATGTTCTATTCATTGTCACGCACTTCACTTGCCGCACTTTCAGGTTCAAGCACAGTCACCATTTCCTCCACGCAAGCCATTTACTAGTGACACCAATGCAATGGCAGCTTAGTCTAGTCTAGTCTGGTCTACTTTGTTAATTGACTTGACTAATTGGCTTTTATACCTTCCTGCCTGCGCTTCCCTAAATAGGGTCCCCAGGGGAACATAGACAACAGCTGTAGTTCGTACCCTGTCACAGATAAAAAGGATAGTTTGAAGATCATACTTTGTTCTAGGGTTGGGGTTAATTATATTTAAATTCCAGTCAATTCAGGAAGTACACTGAAATTCATATTCCATTGAAATGGAATTGACCACAACCCTTCTTTGTTTTACTGTTAGGATTTGATTCGTGTTGCTTGGATGCCCACCATTACTTCAATGAGTAGAGAGATCAGTGACTAATGATGAGTTATTTCTGTCTTCACAGAGCATACCCCTGGAGCCACAAAGAGTGCCATGGCAAATGCTCACCTTTGAACCCACAAGTATAGATGGTGAGAGTTCTTAGAAGGTTCAGTCTCTTTGAATTTTTAGATATAGTCACAATTCATTTATATTCCAATTCTAGTCACATTATTGATGCCAGTTTCCAATTTATCATCCACAGATAATGATGTCTCGGTGGCGAGAAGTGGGATCAAGTGGAAGACGCAGTCCAAGGCAAATAATTTTGTCTCCCTAAAGGGCGGATCCCTGACCATCAACCAAGATGGTTGTTACTTACTGTATCTTCAGGTGACTCTGGAGACACCAGAGGTGTCTGGACAGCACATAGTGAGAGTGAACAAGCCCAACAGAGTCCTGCTGGAAGTAAGGATGACCAACACCTCCCTCAGCACAGGGTTCCTGGGCAGGGCTGTGGATCTAGCAGCCTCTGACACCCTCACAGTCACTGTCTCCCCTGGAGCCAGGATCAACACCACCTACACCGCCACATACCTGGGTATCATAGGTCCAAAATTATATCTGTAGATTCTATAGGATATAGACACTCCTGTCTTCATAGACACATGCTGGGGGCTAGATCTGGGAGTCATTTGGTAGGGGTTGATTGAATAGATCCTGGGGATCTGGAGTTAACTGGGATCAACCCATCATCCCACCACCTGTCAGAGAGATGGAGTAGTGGGGAAGATCATGTGGGAGACACCGTGTATTTGACTGAAACTGATTCAGTCCGACTCCCTGCTCATCACAGAAGATTATTCCACTCCTTTATACTCTACCTAGCCTTCCAACTGATTTTGAGCTGCAAGGATTTTATTTCCAGAATTCTACAGATTTTTTAATTTGATTTTTATTTAACCTATATTTAACTCGGCAAGTCAGTTAAGAACAAATTCTTATTTTTTTTTGGTTGGCCCTTCTCAATGAGGGCCAACCAAAATGCAAAAGGCCTCCTGCAGGGAAGGGGGTTTAAAAATGTAATATAATAATGCGTCTTGTAATGTTGGAAAAATATGTTTAAAAGTATTGGTCATCATGGGTTATGGGTTGTACTGTTACTTTAGCATGTTTCTCTCTTGGATGAAGTAGCACTGTTTTTATCGCTCAGGATTATAGTTAGTATGTTTTTCCAGTAAATATATTTTTTTTAAGCTATGAATGAAGGGATTGTCTTATCAAGTCATGTGCACAGGGTTGTTGAGAGAAGGCACAGTATCAACATATCTTTAAAGATTACTTTAATATTTGCGTATTGCTTTGTATTTAAAATATTATTTTTTAAATATATTTATGTCTTATTACAATATTATCTTATTATTATTTTCTTCTTATTTATTTTCTATATCTATTTTGAAGGACATGTTGAGTATGTTGTAGGATGAGATGTAGAGATAAACAATGAATGTATGTCACTAACCAGGTTTCCATTCAATCGTTTTATACGAGTAAAGTACGTCAGGTAAAACATTTAATGACAGGACTGATGGAAACAGAAAATGTTTCGGTAAACCTTCCAAATGTAGACAAAACAAAGTACGCTATACAAGGTGGGATCTTTTTGTGTCGGTAAAATTAGTTATGCGAGAAATGGCAGTGGAAACACCTTTATGCGCAAATATTGATGTAATAACCATTATATCGAAGTAAACTTGGAGTCACGCCATGATAAATGGTGTGGTTCTCCCACTACGACTCGGGAAAGCATGCAGTTCATTAGGCTACAGATTAAATACATTATGATGAACTTCACAGGGTGGTGAATGTGCATGGTGATGCTCCTTTCCAATAAATATCGAGGGTCTTCTTCTGGTGACATGATGATCGATTCTTGGCTGCCTTTTGACAAATACAAATAATATTGCTCTTATCCAATAACCGCATAATGTTGGTAGCCTACCGCACTGTATCTGCGAGCTGTTGGCTAGAGCGCATGTTCCAAGATCAGAGTGCACATTTCCTACTCCATCAATAGAGTTGAAAATGCGATGGAAACCCATTTTCCATTCGGTAGGCTACATGGGAATTTAACGGCAGAAGTTATTTTTTATCTGCACTACGTCCTCAAGCACAGCCTTTTACCCATAGAAAAAAGTATGTTTGATGGAAACATCCCTGGCGGGGGAATGCACATATCGTTTTAGCAGATTTTAGAATATTAGCATGAAAATCTATAGCAAATTGGATGGAAACCGACTTTATAGCGCCAAATAAACAAGAAAAAAAGGTACGTTGTTACGAATTCCACAACTGAACTTCCGCTGGGAAACAGGAATGCAATCTATTATATTAAGAAAGCACTGGATTTTTTTTTCTCCAAACAAATAAATGAAGTACAGTATTTGACTTGTATATGGCTTTTATTTCACCTTCAACTATTGTTTGTCGAAGCCAAAATTACAGAAATGTGGACTAATTCATGACATGTTGTGAAATTATATGAAAATAAAGCACAAATAGATTTAAGTCTAATTGTGTCATGCCAACGCTGTGGGGGGTGAGAGCTATTATAAACAGATGTGAAACCACCAGATGTGAATCATTACCAACACAGTGAAATAAGGGTCAAATCGAACTACATATGTAGGATCATGATTTGATCCCCCTTTGCAGAATAACTTGTAGTGTATTTGAGGTTTAAAAAGGCTTCTAAAGTTTGTCATTTCTACACTGAAATTTCAGACTTGATTTTCCATTAAGAAAAATGTATCTACAGTGCATTCAGAAAGTATTCAGACCCCTGGACTTTTTCCACATTTTGTTACATTACAGCCTTATTCTAAAATGGATTAAATTGTTTTCCCCCTCATCAATCTACTGTCACGCCCTAACAATAGCGAGCCCTCTGGGTTCTAGCGTTTGTATTTCTATGTTGGTGGTTTGTATGGTTCCCAATTAGAGGCAGCTGGTAATTGTTGCCTCTAATTGGGGATCATATTTAGGTAGCCCTTTTTCCCATCTGTGTTTGTTGGGATATTGTTTTGTGTGAGTGCATTCTGCACCACATAGTTCACGGTCGTTGTGTGTTTATTGTTTTTTGTTTAAGTTTTCACTGCAAATAAAGATGTGGAACTCAACACACGCTGCGCCTTGGTCCGTCCATTATCACGACCGTGACATCTACAAACAATACCCCATAATGAGAAAGCAAAAACAGGCTTTTAGAAATGTTTGCAAATGTATATAAAATTGAAAAAAACGGAAATATCACATTTACATAAGTATTCAGACCCTTTACTCAGTACTTTGTTGAAGCACCTTTGGCAGCGATTACAGCCTCGAGTCTTCTTGGGTATGATGGTACAAGCTTGGCACACCTGTATTTGGGGAGTTTATCTTATTCTTCTCTGAAGATCCTCTCAAGCTCTGTCAGGTTGGATGGAGAGCATCGATGCACAGCTATTTTCAGGTCTCTCCAGAGACGTTCGATCGGATTCAAGTACAAGCTCTGGCTGGGCCACTCAAGTACATTCAGAGACTTGTCAGAAGCCACTCCTGCGTTGTCTTGGCTGTGTGCTTAGAGTCATTGTCCTGTTGGAAGGTGAACCTTCGTCCCAGTCTGGGGTCCTGAGTGCTCTGGAGCAGGTTTTCATCATGAATCTCTTTATACTTTGCTCTGTTCGTCTTTCTCTCGATCCTGACTAGTTTGCCAGTGCCTGCCACTGAAAAACATCCCCACAGCATGATGCTGCCACCACCATGCTTCACCGTAAGGGATGGTGCCAGGTTTCCTCCAGACGTAATGCTTGGCATTCAGGCCAAATAGTTAAATCTTGGTTTCATCAGACCAGACACTCTTGTTTCTCGTGGTCTAAGAGTCATTAGGTGCCCTTTGACAAACTCCAAGTGGGCTGTCATGTGCCTTTTACTGGGGATTGGCTTCCGTCTGGCCACTCTACCATAAAGACCTGATTGGTGGAGTGCTGCAGAGATGGTTGTCCTTCTGGAAGGTTCTCCTATCTCCACAGTGGAACTCTGGAGCTCTGTCAGGGTGACCATTGGGTTCTTGGTCACCTCCCCGAAGAAGGTTCTTCTCCCCCGATTGCTCAGTTTGGTCTGGAGCCTAGCTCTAGGATGAGCCTTGGTGGTTCCAAACTTCTTCCATTGAAGAATGAAGAGAGTCTCATAGCAAAGGTTCTGGATACTTATGTAAATAAGGTATTTCTGATTTATTCATATATTTGCTGAAATTTCTAAAAACCCTTTTTAGCTTTGTCATTATGGGGTATTGTGTGTAGATTAATGAGAAAAAACATTTGATTTAATCAATTTTAAGGTTGTAACGTAACAAAATATGAAAAAAGTCAAGGGGTCTGAATACTTTCCGAATGCACTGTGCCCCTACAAAAATGTCCATTAATTATAATACACATAATAATTCACATTTCCTGGTGCTAATGGATTATTTTCCTGCTGTAACCATCTGGCTCAAATTAAGATCCTACATCTGCATAGTTGTGTGACTTACTTAACCATGAGACCCCAGAGATCAAGTGAATGTAGGAGGTCCTTACAGTGTGTCCCCCACACGTTGGTTGAATAATACATTCAAGGGCCCTCCCTTTAACTATGCTGTCGAGGAACAGACCCTCCAGAGCCTGAGAGCTAAGTAAAGAAGATCTTATATTGGCTTATATTGTAAACTGTCACAGAGGTATCACACAACACATCAAATCAGTGATATTATCTACTTATATCCTTGCAGGAGGGAGAGAAAGTGTTGTGTAGCACAGCATGACTCATCACAACCCAGACACAACACACATTTTTTCCAGTCGTTGGGGTTTTCATTTTTTTTGTTTTCTCCATTTCAACGATAACCTTACATCTTTCTAATCATTGTAACATTAGCTGTTAAAACCACAGATTCCGATTACGCTCTGAGTTTATCCAGAATGCTGTCCCACGTAAACAGAGATCAGAGACTTGCGTCCACCCACTCCTTGGAAAGGTTTCATGAGGAAGCCTCGACCACGTTTCTTAATGTGATGACTTTCCATTGCCAGATGTGAGGTTAAAGACAGGAGGTATGGGCAAGTCCACGAGAGAGAGAGAGTGTTTTGTGTGTTTCAGTACGGATGCTGTCCGCGTTGCCTCTGCTTCTTATTTCCTCGCACTAAGACGTCATCATGACAGTTTCCTCAAAATGTTTATTTGCTCTTATCACTCTCTCTCTCTCTTTCTCTCTCTCTTTCTATCTCTCTCTCTCTCTATTCTTTCTAATGCTCTTTCTTTCTAACGCTCTCTGTCTCTCCCAGTCAATGGAAAATTATATTGAAACATACAAATATGATTATCCAGAATTCATAGTTCGCGTGACAATGTTTCTGGAGAGAGCATATGAAATCATGCAACCCAACTGTGAAATGATACTCACATATATATCTAACAGTGTGGAACACATTCATCATGGCATGTATAGGTAACTGACAAAATAAAGGAAACACTGGAGTAAATGAGGGATACAAAGTATATTGAAAGCAGGTGCTTCCACACAGGTGGATCCTGAGTTAGGTAAGCAATTAAAACATCCCATCATGCTTAGGGTCATGTATAAAAATGTTCAGTTGCCCATTATTTTTGGCTACCATGGCTAGAAGAAGAGCTCTCAGTGACTTTGAAAGAGGGGTCCTAAAGTACATATGGGGGTTTAAAGTGTGTGTGTGTGTGTGTGTGTGTGTGTGTGTGTGTGTGTGTGTGTGTGTGTGTGTGTGTGTGTGTGTGTGTGTGTGTGTGTGTGTGTGGAGCAGTGCCTGAGAAAGCGTTTTCCACCACCACCACCATCAAAAAAAAGTTTATTTGTCACGTGCTCCAAATACAACAGGTACAGTGAAATGCTTACTTACAGGCTCTAACCAATAGTGCAAAAAAGGTATTAGGTGAACAATAGGTAAGTGAGGAAATAAAACAACACCAAAACACCAAATGATGGCATTTCTTGTGGAAGAATGGTGTGGCATCCCTCCAACAGAGTTTCAGACACTTGTAGAACCTTTGCCTCGGCACATTGAAGCTGTCCTATTGACAGACACCTGTAGTTTCAAGTCAAATGTTCAAAGTTGGGGGGACCCCCCCCACACACACACACACAAAAAAACATTTTTTTTATTGTCACATTCACAGGACAGGTGAAGTGAAATGTGTTGTTTTACAGGGTCAGCCCAAACAGCCCAAACAGTACAGCGCAGAATGTTACTGTACATATTAACTCAAATGGAATATGTGCCAACACAAATAGGATACAACGATCCAGTCTCTGTTTGGTTTGGAATAAGATGCTGTTGTATTTGAAGGAGACACCAGGGAGCAGTGTTTAGCTTTTAAGTAGGACCACATTTATTCTCTGGGGTATCACAACATTTCTCACTGACATTACTCAAACCAAGACCTTTCTCAACCCAGGTATTTCCAAAGGTTGTAGGAAACACATGATCCATAAAACTAACAGACAAATGTGAACGTTTTCCTCTTCAAACTGCTATAGGCCTATTGTATAGATATTCCTTCATAAATGTTCCACTTCATGGTTGGTTGATGACTTCAAATGAAATGGCTGCTACAGGCCTACATTTTCAACATGCTTAGATGAGCCATTAAGGACAGGATAAGAAGTCAAGAACAGTAAGAACTGGAAAATCCAACTGCATCTCATACAGTCATCTCTGTCTTTCCTGGTTAGACCACTGAAGGTTGAAGATGTGGTGATGACTCAAGTATGGACACAGTCGTACACCTGTACACTGTAACATTATGACATGTCTCAACATGCTGTTTTAAACTGAGGCCTAAGTCAGTATGTGTCCCAAATCACACCCTATTTCCTATATATAGTGCACTATTTTTGACCAGAGCCCTATGGTCAAAAGTAGTGCACTATATAGGGAATGTGATGCCATTTCGGACTTTATGTTCACAGAATTAGACATTCTTATGATTGAAATTCGACCTGTAGAAACACCAGCCAAGTTCATACCAGAACAGTGTCACAAGTATGTTTGATTAAACAAACATTTGGATCATTGTAGAGATGATTACTGAGGGGGATGGGTTCAATATCATATTAGCTGCTCATCTAAACCCCTTCACACGCACCCTACTTGGTTCGTAAATGTACTTGTCCCCAGTACATGGGTTGGAAACTTCCAGAGAGGGAAAGGCCATGAATCAGAGAAACAACAGATATACTGAGCTGCTTACATCGCCCCCAGCCAGCACCCAGAACCCCCACTTCCACTTCCTCTTCAGTTTACTAATATACAACACACGCCTGCACCGGGGGAGACCTCAAAGAGCTGCTTCTTAGAATAGGACAGAGGTGAGAGGAAAGAGCAAGACAAAGACACAAAGATGTTCTCAGGACTACAAAAAAAGCTGCACTAGAGAGTGTGAGAGTGTGTGAATGAGTGATTGTATGAACATATACAGTACCAGTCAAAAGTTTGAACACACCTACTCATTCAAGGGTTTTTCTTTATTTTTACTATTTTCTACATTGTAGAATAATAGTGAAGACATCAAAACTATGAAATAACACATATGGAATCATGTAGTAACCAAAAAAGTGTTAAACAAATCAAACTATATTTTAGATTTGAGATTCTTCAAAGTAGCCACCCTTTGCCTTGATGACAGCTTTGGAATTCTCTCAACCAGCTTAATGAGGTAGTCACCTGGATTGCATTTCAATTAACAGGTGTGCCTTGTTAAAAGTGAATATGTGGAATTTATCAGAGCAGTTGCCATACCAGGTAATGATGCAACCAGTCAGGATGCTCTTAATGGTGCAGCTGTAGAACCTTTTGAGGATCTTTTCAGTCTCCCGAGGGGAATAGGCTTTGTCATGCCCTCTTCACGACTGTCTTAGTATGTTTGGACCATGATAGTTTGTTGGTGATGTGGACACCAAGGAACTTGAAGCTCTCAACCTGCTCCACTGCAGCTCTATCGATGAGAATGGGGGCGTGCTCATTCCTCATTTTCCTGTAGTCCACAATCATCTCCTTTGTCTTGATCACATTGAGGGAGAGGTTGTTGTCCTAGCACCACACGGCCAGGTCTCTGACCTCCTCCCTATAGGCTGTCTCATCGTTGTTGGTGATCAGGCCTACCACTGTTGTGTCATCGGCAAACTTGATGATGGTGTTGGAGTCGTGCCTGGCCATGCAGTCATGAGTGAACAGGGAGTACAGGAGGGGACTGAGCACGCACCCCTGAGGGGCCCCCGTGTTGAGGATCAGCGTGGCGGATGTGTTGTTATCTACCCTTACCACCTGGGGGCGGCTCGTCAGGAAGTCCAGGATCCAGTTGCAGAGGGAGGTGTTTCGTCCCAGGGTCTTTAGCTTAGTGATGAGCTTTGTGGGCACTATGGTGTTGAACACTGAGCTGTAGTCAATGAATAGCATTCTCATGTAGGTGTTCCTTTTGTCCAGGTAGGAAAGGGCAGTGTTGAGTGTAATAGAGATTGTATCATCTGTGGATCTGTTGGGGAGGTATGTAAATTGGAGTGGGTCTAGGGTTTCTGGGATGATGGTGTTGATGTGAGCCATGACCAGCCTTTCAAAGCTCTTCATTGCTCCAGATGTGAGTGCTACGGGTCAGTAGTCATTTACGCAGGTTACCTTAGTGTTCTTGGGCATAGGGACTATGGTGGTCTGCTTGAAACATGTTAGTATTACAGACTCAGTCAGGGACAGGATGAAAATGTCACACTTGCCAGTCGGTCAGTGCATGCTCGGAGTACACATACTGGTAATCCGTCTGGCCCTGCGGCCTTGTGAATGTTGACCTGTTTTAAGGTCTTACTCACATCGGGTACGGAGAGCGTGATCACACAGTCGTCCAGAACAGCTGATGCTCTCATGCATGCTTCAGTGTTACTTGCCTCGAAGCGAGCACAGAAGTAATTTAGCTTGTCTGGTAGGCTTGTGTCATTGGGCAGCTCGCGGCTGTGCTTCCCTTTGTAGTCTGTAATAGTTACTTTAAGACAATCCTTAAAATGTCAAGAACTTTGAAAGTTTCTTCAAGTGCAGTCACAAAAAACATTAAGCACTATGATGAAACTGGCTTTCATGAGGACCCACACAGGAGAGGAAGACCCAGAGTTACCTCTGCTGCAGAGGATAAGTTCATTAGAGTTACCGGCCTCAGAAATGTGCAATTAACTTGCAATTAACTGCACCTCAGATTGCAGCCCAAATAAATGCTTCACAGAGTTCAAGTAACAGACACATCTCAACATCAACTGTTAAGAGGAGACTGCGTGAATCAGGCCTTAATCGTCAAATTGCTACAAAGAAAAAGGACACATATAAAAAGAAGTGTCTTGCTTGGGCCAAGAAACATGCGCAATGGACATTAGACCGGTGGAAATCTGTCCTTTGGAGATTTTTAGTTGTTGTTCCAACCGCTGTGTCTTTGTGAGACACCGAGTAGGTGAACGGATGATCTCCGCATGTGTGGTTCCCACCGTGAAGCATGGAGGAGGAGATGTGATGGTTTTGGGGTGCTTTGCTGGTGACTCTGTTTGTTATTTATTTAGAATTCAAGGAACACTTAACCTGCATGGATACCACAGTATTCTGCAGCAATACGCCATCCCATCTGGTTTGCGCTTAATGGGACTATCATTTGTTTTTAACAGTACCATGACCCAACACACCTCCAGGGTGTAAGGGCTATTTGACCAAGAAGGAGAGTGATGGAGTGCTGCGTCAGATGACCTGGCCTCCACAATCACCCAACCCTAACCCAATTGAGATGGTTTGGGATGAGTTTGGACTGTTGGAAAAGCATTCCAGGTGAAGCTGGTTGAAAGAATGCCAAGAGTGTGCAAAACTGTCATCAAGGCAAAGGGTGGCTACTTTGAAGAATCTCAAATGTATTTGTTTAACACTTTTTTGGTCACTAAATGATTCCACATGTGTTTTTTCATAGTTTTGTTGTATTCACTATTATTCTACAATGTAGAAAATCGTTTTTTTTTATTAAGAAAAACCCTTGAATGAGTAGGTGTGTCCAAACTTTTGAATGGTACTGTAGGTACAGTACTTGTATAATGTGATTGTGAATGCATGTGATTGCATGGTATACATTTTTAATTTAACAGGGATTCATATTGAAATCCAGGTCTCTTTTACAAATGAGCCCTGCAGAATGGAAACAAAACACACACATCCAATACGAAATGCAGAGCCGGTTAGGAAAGACATTGGAAATGCATTTTGTTACGCGTTTTCAATCAATGAGGTCAGATACTTTTGGTAGGGAAGTAATATCAAAGTTGTGATCAAATGTGGTTAGCATTGCTCTAAAACCTGCACAGTGCAGTCGTATCACCTCTGTCACCAGTAAACAAGTTAAACAGGTCAGAGAATCAAGATAACAATCTCTATGCGAACACAGGTCACATACTGTCATATACTCAGGTCGCATACCTTACTCTTATCTATTACCGTTGATTTGAGACCTCTGAGGTATTTTTCCTATATGTCAGTAAAATGGAGCAAAGACACTGTATAAGGGGGGATTATATGCTTCACTGTATTGCAGGGGGTTGGTAGGGATGGGGGACGGTGAAAAGAGAAGTGGTTTTCACCTCGTGTGGTCGCAGGCTGACTGTCTAAAATGCAACTGAGTGGGTGCAGCATCCGCTGCTACTGAAGCCACGCTCTAGACTCTATTCCAGCACAGAAGCCCTTTAGTTACACGATGACTCTGTATGTCTGTTTGTGATTACATGCCTGCATGCATATATTTTTGTGGATCAATTAAAGTAACAAATAATGCTCACACAGAATCCTAAGAAAGATAAAAAATTCAACATTTATTTATTTTAATATTTGCAGGATAGAATATACAAAATACCCAGTATGTGTTACAGCTATAGCCTACTGCTTGCATAGCGTTAGCGTCCAAGAAGAAAAAAACATATATTTTATTTTATTTCTCACTATATATGGAAGTTGATAAGTCCTGTTTATCAGAATATGGAGGACAATGACTACTTTACATTTGTATAAAATGTTAAATAAATATAAAACACCAAAAGGTGAAATACAACATGTCGAGGGTACTGAAATTAGTTAATTACTTGGTCATTTTATGGAGGGTATACAAAGAGGGAAAAAGATAGTCCAACATTTGACCTTATCATTCTGCAGTGGTTTACATGCAATTTACCTGAATATCAGGTATTCTTAAATTGTTTCAAAAATGTAGAATATATCTACTTGTCAATATTTCGAATTATCTAAATATCTAAATATTTTTGAGATAGGCTATTGCCACCATGAGAATAGGCTATTGCCACAACTTGCCACCGGGAGAAGCCTATGGCTTCATCTTCATCATTAGGTGAATCAGTGTGCCACTCAACATTGATTTTTTTTACCCCAATTTCGTGGTATCCAATTGGTAGTAGTTACTGTCTCGTCTCATCACTGCAACTCCCGTACGGACTCGGGAGAGGCGAAGGTCGAGAGCCATGCGTCCTCCAAAACACAACCCAACCAAGCCGCATTGCTTCTTGACACAGCGCGCATCCAACCCAGAAGCCAGCCGCACCAATGTATCGGAGGAAACACTGTACACCTAGCGACCTGGTCAGTGTGCACTGCACCCGGCCTGTCACAGGAGTCGCTAGTGCGCGATGAGACAAGGATATCCCTACCAGCCAAACCCTCCCTAACCCAGACGACGCTGGGCCAATTGTGCGCCGCCCCATGTGCCTCCCGGTTGCGGCGGGCTGCGACAGAGCTAGCACAGCTAGCACTGCGAAACAGTGCCTTAGACCACTGCGCCACCCAGGAGGCCCTCAAGCGGGAGGCCCTCCACTCAACATTTTATTTAGTAACCTACTGTAAACTATGATATACAGTATATTTATATATTGCCTCCTAATATTGTACAATCTGTGTGTCGCTTCATTGGCCTGGGCTATTGTTTGTTTGAATTCAAGGCCAGATTGATCTCAGTTTGTCAGTGTCAGAGTAGCCAGCCATTTCAGTCAGTTGTGTGGTAATAAAACGATTCAACCAATGTCTTTCATGTAAATGACGTAGAACTGCATGAAATGCCTTTTTTCAAAGGCAGATTATTTTACCCTGCTAAAAAAAATCCATGTGTGGAAATCCTAAAAACGCCTCTGCTCAACTGTAGCCTAGTGTATGGCAAACATTATTATGGCTTTATTATAAAGGGGCTTTTTCGTCAACAGTAAATTTTCCACGCATCGAATTGCATCTTGATGCAAGGATTTGTTTAAAGAAAATGGGGGGGAAGGCCCTGCGTAGCAATATTACATGTAAATTGGTCTACAGTATTATTATGCCTTAAACCAATGATAATCAGCCAGCTACCTAAAAAAAAGTATATTCATCATCAACCCGTATTATATCATATAGATACCAAACACATTCTCTGTGGAATGTTGTATCCGAACTTGAGTGACATTTTTCACTTTGACAAAGATGGAGTCATCTTCAAAGAGGTGGAACACGCCTCCCAGGTAGCTGTTTGATGTGGACATCATTTTCCCAAACTTGGGGTGATATCTCCTGGACTTAAGGAGTTCAATGTCCTTCCCAAGGTACCGTGGAGTAGTTCTGCAGACCGAGTGTGTGAACACAACATCGACCTCACTGAAGAAGATCTTAGAGTAGACGTAGTAGTAGCCTTCCTTCTGGATGACAAGCTTTCCATCTTTGTACTCCATTTCATGGAGGATTGGTTCTGCCTGCATGTTCCATACCATGACTCCATCTCCATGGGGTGCTTGAGGTCCAGCTGGAGAACAAATACAGGACAATATGTGGGAAAAGTTCTGTCGTAAGAGCTCATTTGAATTTATCTTCATGTACTATTTCAAACACCATACTATCTGATGTACTACTACATACTTCTATTTCACCCTCTTCTGTCATGACCAAATATTAATATAAAGGGTTGTATAAATGGCCTGGTGGTAATGGTCTTACCTGTCAGATGTGCAACAGGTTTTGAAGGCAACACAATAGGGTTTGGTCTTGAAGTTGGGGGAACCTCCTTCGGAATGTCCTCTTGGTCTGTTTTGGGAACAAAGTTAATGTTGATGTGATGTGCATTTTAGAAATTGAATGATTCAGAAATGCATTTATCAAATGTGTACAAAATACCAGAGATGAGTGTCATGGCCGTCGAAAGAACTGGACCAAAGCGCAGCGTGGTGAGCGTACATTTTTCCTTTATTTATCTGGGACACTGTAAAGTCCATGGAGAACAAGAGCACCTCCTCATGCCTTTTGCACACAATGTATATAGACTCTTTTTTCTTTTTTTCTACTGTGTTATTGACTTGTTTATTGTTTACTCCATGTGTAACTTTGTGTTGTTGTCTGTTCACAGTGCTATGCTTTATCTTGGCCAGGTCGCAGTTGTAAATGAGAACTTGTTCTCAACTAGCCTACCTGGTTAAATAAAGGTGAAATAAAAAAATAAAAAATAAAAAATATTTAAAATGACGCCAACAAAACAATAAACCATACAAAATGACCGTGACGCTTAAGGGCTATAGTGCCATAAACAAAGACAACTTCCCACACAGAAAGGAGGGAAAAGGGCTACCTAAGTATGGTTCCCAATCAGAGACAACGATAGATAGCTGTCCCTGATTGAGAACCATACCCGGCCAAAACAAAGAAATACAAAAACATAGAAAATAGAACATAGAATGCCCACCCAAATCATACCCTGACCAAACCCAAAATAGAGACATAAAAAGCTCTAAGGTCAGGGCGTGACAATGAGTCCCTTGTCATTTTGTCACAGTGTTTGAACAAGAGAAGAAGATATAGTCTCAGACATACCTTGGATACTCATACCAGCTGACCCTGACTCCACCTGCAGTTGAGAATAGAGATTTCATCATAGTGAACAGAGAGGTTTGTGGTAATACAGTACAGGCATGTGTGAGAATGTTCATTTGTTCCTATTTAAGTGGTTCTTTGGGCCTTCAGCAATGTGACCTTTACATTTTATTAGATGATACGCAGGAAAGATAAACAGAACTGCTTATGGTTTCTGTTAATTAAGCAAAGTAGATCACCTATCCCATCCCAGACCACCCCACCCCCGTCTTCCCGTCAGTACATGTGCATGCAGCGAGACTAGGTTAGCTCTATCCTCTTGCAATAAACCATTGCACCCTTCCCACCAGATTGGGTCAGGGGAAATGATGTCACATGAAGCTCAACATAACCACAAACACCTGACCAACGAACCAATTCTGTGGAACACGGAATGCTGGCCCCTGCTCCAGCAAGGTACGTCACGGAACATTCATATTCTCCGAAATGATGCCAATTCTGATAAACTTCTCCATCTCAACTGTTGCCAAATGTACAAGAATGAATATAACTGTTAAATGCGTATATCAAGGGGAATCCCAACTCAAACTTTGGACAGAAACTGCTGACCATGACAGAACTTCACTATGTTGTCATGAGACCTGTTTGTAAGTAAAGCAAAATTGACACAACAAAAAACCTACATCGTGGTGTATAATGCACTGGTAACTCGGAAGTTCATATTTGTTTCTGTTCCCTATAGACTTGGAAAATTATTTCACAATTAGAGTCTAACAAAACAACCAATTGTAGCAAGGTTCCAATATTCCAAGTGACATATCACCACACATTACTCTATTCTGAACCAGGATAATGCCATAATAAAATGGAGGAAAGGAACAAATGCAAAAAGCCAACAGTAAATTACTACATTGTACAAAATACATAGAGATTGGAAAACAAAATGTGACTTTTTAAATAATGATTTATTAATTTAATGTAGTATCTTGGGTTTTTAAAGTATTTTCTAAATGTAACTGTGCATTCTGCATAATTTCAGTCTTGTCGACTGCGACTACGAGGTAAATCAAATCAAGTAATTATTTCCCATATGATGATGCAAATGGGTTGTAGATTATTTTTGAGAGAGAAAGAACACATCAACCAATGACACTGAAAATGTATTCACTTTCATTTTGGAATGAAAGAAAGATGTTTCCGAGAATAGTGTACACGTTGTGGGGTTGAGAGCAAGAGATTGGGGAAAATAAAACAGTTAGAGATGAAAGTAGACACACAGTAGACACAGTAGAAAGAATACATAGTTGTTACTAGATGTGTGAGAGAGAGATGTGTGAAGAGAGACTCTCAGGTGTTGAGGGAGACAGAACAGAGATGGAGACGGGTAGACAGCCACCTCATGGTGATGATACTCACAGATCCCTGTTTGGAGTAGAGGTGGTAGATGAAGCAGGCCTCTATGGCCAAGCCACACAAAGCCAGACCAACCAGCAAGAACAGCAGGCTTTGGGCCACACCACCCCGACCAGGAGGTCTCGGTTTGGGGGGCATCGGTGGGTAGGCTGCATGGCTATCCACCATGAACACGGAGGGGTACGGGACACCACCCTCAGCCATGATCTCTCCGATCAGAGAATATAAGGAACTGAAAAAGGATCCTCCAAAAGGTAGTCAAGTAGTGCTTGAGCGAGGTCCACGCACCAGGGGTCCCAGCACACAATGAGAGACACAGAGAGATTTTATTCCCAGAGCAAGACCAAACACTAGTGTGGGTTGTACAGTATGACTCCTCAGGTCGTCTTGTCAGCAGAAAAGACAAGACACACAGTAGTGGAAGAAAACCTCCAGATATGAGAAATGTGGAAATCCTTCACAGAAACGACCATCTCCCCAAAGAGCAGTCACAGAAAGCAAAACTTGTCTTAACCAAAATAAATCTTGACAGAGAGAGAACGGTTACCTCTGGTGTTAAGTTTCAATCAGTCAGATAGAGTGAGGCAAATGCAAATGAGCATCTTATAGAGTGGCCATGCACTGAGTATGATCACCTCCCCACTACACTACATACACCCTCCCACTCTAGCCTAATACAGCATACATTGAGTTTCGCAATCATTTGTTGTTCTGTTCACACTTCCTCTCACTCACTCTCAGCCACTCTCATGATGAGTATCTACCAGCAAAAACAATAAAATCATGATAAGACCAATATATTCATGATCCTTTACATTGCAGCTTCTTGTAAAAAACAACAACATATGGTTCATTGTATTGTTATTCTTGTGTTGTTAAGACTATTCATGGTACTTTTTTTTACCACATGCTTTGTCAAGATCATGCTTTGTCAAGATCATGCTTTGTCAAGATCATGCTTTGCCCTCACTGACATTGGAAGGTTGGGAGTTCGATCCCCGGTCAAGCCATACCAAAGACTTGAAAAATGCATCTCTGCATGGCACTTGGAGATGGATTGGGGTTTACTATGTCAGGAAGTGGATAAAAGGTACACAGCAGGGGTGTCCATATATAGCTTCAGCATGCTCTCTAAGGTGTGTTCTAAAAGTCATTTTCAATTCTTTAACTTTTCAATTACCCTCTAGTGAAAAGAATCTACAACTAAACCTATATTCAAAATCATATTCAGATGTAGGATCAACACCCTTTCCAAACCCCCTTAGCGATCAGGCTGGGGCAGTAGAAATCTGATCTTAGATCGGTGGCAAAGAGTAAACCTCGTCCAAAACTAACAAGAGCACATTGCAATAACCATGTAAAGCTTTCCCTTGGTCATAGCACCACCCACCACCTCTCTGACCATAATGCACACTTCTAAAAAAAACATTCTGTATGTCATATAACTAAAACATATAACAAGTTGTCTTTAAAAATGGTATGTACAAGGCATATGCTGTATGTGTGAACATATTTGTGTATGTTTACTACTGGGTATGCTGTGTATGCGTATGTGTATGTGTGAACATATTTGTGTATGTTTACTACTGGGTATGCTGTGTATGCGTATGTGTATGTGTGAACATATTTGTGTATGTTTACTACTGGGTATGCTGTGTATGCGTATGTGTATGTGTGAACATATTTGTGTATGTTTACTACTGGGTATGCTGTGTATGCGTATGTGTATGTGTGAACATATTTGTGTATGTTTACTACTGGGTATGCTGTGTATGCGTATGTGTATGTGTGAACATATTTGTGTATGTTTACTACTGGGTATGCTGTGTATGCGTATGTGTATGTGTGAACATATTTGTGTATGTTTACTACTGGGTATGCTGTGTATGCGTATGTGTATGTGTGAACATATTTGTGTATGTTTACTACTGGGTATGCTGTGTATGCGTATGTGTATGTGTGAACATATTTGTGTATGTTTACTACTGGGTATGCTGTGTATGCGTATGTGTATGTGTGTTTTTATCTAGACAACTTTTATGTGATGTGTATGTTTTTATTGATTCTATGGAATCCAGGACTCCTTGGAAAACTGTGGAAATTGTTACTGAGTGGACAATTCTGGCTAAAAAGAACTGTATGAAATGAGTGCCCAGAGAGCAAAATGATGTTGGAAAGAAGTTGAAAAGACATAATTACGGAGGTTGAAGTCACGTTCATTTTCAGCTCTAAGTGAAAGTTGAAAACGTATTTTACAGACATTGATAAAAATGTGGTTAGTCCAGACAGGACGAAATCTGAACCAAACATAGGCCCGTCCAGAGCTGACCAAATCTTAAGAAATCATAGATGTCCATGTTTGGGCCAAATCAAGGGTGTTCCAGAGCGGACCAAATCTGAACCAGGGCCAAATCAAGGTCTGTCTGGAAATTAACTTCTGTTGATGTTGAAATCAATACCAAGATGGACTGACGAAATTTCACCAAGTTTTCAACATCCATGGACATCCTATGTCAGTCAGTGCTTACTGCATGTGTGCATCTCTCTGTGTGTGTGTGTGTGTGTGTGTGTGTGTGTGTGTGTGTGTGTGTGTGTGTGTGTGTGTGTGTGTGTGTGTGTGTGTGTGTGTGTGTGTGTGTGTGTGTGTGTGTGTGTATGTGTGTGTCTGTATGCATTTAACTATACTTGTGGGGACCAGAATAGAATAGTAAACAAACAAACATTTGCCCAACTGGGGTCATTTTATTAGTCCCCACAACGTCAAATGCTATTTCTAAGGGGTTTAGTTGGGGTTGATGTTAGAATTAGGTGAGGAGATACAGTTAGGGTTAGGAGCTAGGTTTAGGTTTAGGGTTAGGATTAAGGTTAGGTTTTGGGGTTAAGGTTAGGGTTAAAATTAGGATTAAGGTTAGGTTAGGGCAGGGGTACCCCAACTTTTTTGATTAAAAAAAAAGTGTGACCCCACCATGTAAAAAAAGGGTGATATAATGCCAATGCTTACTTTAAAAAAAAATCTCTCTAGGGTACGTGGGACGGTAGCATCCCACCTGGCCAAAATCCAGTGAAATTGCAGAGCGCGAAATTCAAAAATACTCAATTCAAATATTTAATTTAAAAAAAAAATGTGTTATACATCAAAATAAAGCTTAACTTCTTGTTAATCCAGCCACTGTGTCAGATTTCAAAAAGGCTTTATGGCGAAAGCAAACCATGCGATTAGCTGAGGACAGTGCCCCACATAGAAAACCATGAAAAAGATATTTCAACCAGGCAGGTGCGCCATAAAAGTCAGAAATAGTGACATAATTAATGCCTTAACTGGTCTTGTCCACTCTGTTCTGAGTGGCTTCTGGGCATTGTAGAGGGACACATACGTGTTCCTGAGAGTCATGTCTTTCAGTGATGGGGTCATAATATTTTGTAGTTTAAACCATTCAAAAGATAAACCATTCATCTCTGTTTACTACAAGCATAATCTAGCGGCTACCGGAGGTTACTGACATAACCCCAGTGGTGACAAAAGTACCAAATTGTCATACTTGAGTAAAAGTCAAAAATACCTTAATAGATAATGACTCAAGTAAAAGTGAAAGTTTCCCAGTAAAATACTACTTCAGTATCAAAAGTAAGAGTATAAATAATTTAAAAATCCTTATGTTAAGCAGTGGTGGAAAAAGTACCCAGTTGTCATACTGTCACGACTTCTGCCAAAGTCGTTGCCTCTCCTTGTTCGGGCGGTGCTCGGCGTTCGATGTCACCGGTCTTCTAGCCATCATTGATCCATTTTTCATTTTCCATTGGTTTTGTCTTGTCTTCCCACACACCTGTTTTCAATCCCATTCATTACCTGTTGTGTATTTAACCCTCTATTTCCCCTCATGTCTTTGTCAGAGATTGTTTATTGTCAGCGTAGTGTTTTTGTTGTATAGGTGCGCGACGGGTCTTCGTACCCATATTTTTGTTTATGTTCTTTTTCCTGTTTAGTGTTATGGAGCATGTTACTATGACATTATTAAAAGACTCCATTTTACACTCCGTTTGACTCTCCTGCGCCTGACTTCCCTGCCACCTATACACATATGCCTGACAGAATCTCTGACCAACAATATGAAGTCAGCAGGAGAGGACACTATGCTCATGGAACTGGAGGACCGCGTTCAGGAACAAGCGAGGGAGCTTGACTGTATAAGCTCCGTCATGGATCGCATTGTCCAGAATATGGATCACTGGGAGAGACAGGGAGTTTCTCCAGCACCACCACCACCACAACCGGAATCTCCCTTGAACGTTTTTTCCTCTCCGGAATCGAAGATCCATTTATCCCTACCCACGGGATACAACGGAGATACTGCCGGCTGCCAGGGTTTCCTCCTTAAACTGAACTTATATCTAGCCACGGCCTCCCCAGTACCATCTGACCGTGAGAAGAGTTACGCCCTCGTCTCGTGCCTCACCGGGAAAGCCCTGGAATGGGCCAGCGCTGTGTGTAGAAGGGAGGATGCGGCGTTGGACCATTTTGAGGAGTTCACCCGCCAATTCCGGATAGTATTCGATCATCCACCTGAAGGCAAAGCAGCGGGGGAGCTCCTCTATCATCTGAGGCAGGAGACGAGGAGTACACAGGAGTTTGCTTTGGAGTTTAGGACCTTGGCTGCCGGCGCTGGATGGAGCGACAGGGCCCTGATCGACCATTACCATTGTAGTCTACGCGAGGACGTCCGTCGGGAGCTGGCCTGTAGAGACACCACCCTCACCTTCGACCAGCTGGTGGACATGTCCATCAAAATGAACAACATGCTGGCTACTCGTGGACGTCTAGATCGGGGTCTGGTTGTTCCATCCTCTCGCACCCTCTCTCCCGAATCTATGGAATTGGGAGGGATGTTGCGCAGGGAGACCGGAGGGGGTTCCCGCACGGGCACCATTCATGGTCGCAGAGGGCACACTGCTGGTTGGTGCCGGGTTGGTTCCTCTGGGAATAGAGAAGGCAGGCAGGGCATTCTGGCATCACCCCAGGTGAGTAGGCACCATTCTCATCCAGAGCCCTCTGCTGCACTAATGTTTGTCTCGGTCTCTTTTCCTGATTTTTCACTGCATTCCCAGTACAAGGCGCTAGTAGATTCAGGTGCGGCTGGGAATTTCATTAATAAAAGTCTAGCTCATAGTTTAGGGATCCCTATTGTTCCTGTGGATATGCCTTTCCCTATTCATGCCTTAGATAGTCGACCATTAGGGTCAGGGTTTATCAGGGAGGTAACCACACCTTTGTGTATGATAACGCAGGGGGGTCACAAGGAGAAGATTAGTCTTTTCCTTATTGATTCTCCTGCGTATTCTGTGGTGCTAGGCCTACCCTGGTTAGCTTGCCATAACCCCACTGTTTCTTGGCCACAGAGGGCTCTCACGGGGTGGTCGCGAGAATGCTCAGGTAGGTGTTTAGGGGTTTCCGTTGGTGCTACTACGGTGGAAAGTCCAGACCAGGTCTCCACCGTGCGCATTCCCCCCTGAATATGCCGATTTGGCTCTCGCCTTCTGTAAAAAGAAGGCGACTCAATTACCACCCCATCGACGGGGGTGTTGTGCGATAGATCTCCTGGTAGACGCTGCATATCCCAAGAGTCACGTGTATCCCCTGTCGCAAGCGGAGACGGAGGCTATGGAGACATATGTCTCTGAATCTCTGCATCAGGGGTTCATTCAGCCATCCATTTCACCCGTCTCTTCGAGTTTCTTTTTTGTGAAAAAAAAGGATGGCGGTTTACGCCCGTGCATTGATTATCGAGGTCTGAATAAAATCACAGTGAAATATAGTTACCCGCTACCTCTGATTAATACGGTTATTGAGTTAATGCACAGGGCACGTTTTTTCACAAAATTGGATCTCAGGAGTGCGTACAATCTGGTGCGTATTCGGAAGGGTGATGAGTGGAAGACGGCATTTAGCACCACCTCAGGTCATTATGAGTACCTTGTCATGCCATATGGGTTGATGAATGCTCCATCAGTTTTCCAATCATTTGTAGATGAGATCTTCAGGGACCTGCACGGGCAAGGTGTAGTGGTGTATATAGATGATATTCTGATATACTCTGCTACACGCGCCGAGCATGTGTCCCTGGTGCGCAGGGTGCTTGGTCGCCTGTTGGAGCATGATCTATATGTCAAGGCTGAGAAATGCTTGTTCTTCCAACAATCCATCTCCTTCCTAGGGCATCGGATTTCCACTTCAGGAGTGGAGATGGAGAGCGACCGCATTACAGCCTTGCGTAATTGGCCGACTCCAACCACGGTAAAGGAGTTGCAGCGTTTTTTGGGGTTTGCCAATTACTACCGGAGTTTTATCCGGGGTTTTGGTCAGGTGGCAGCTCCCATTACCTCACTGCTAAAGGGGGGCCCGGTGCGCTTGCGGTGGTCGGCTGAGGCGAACAGGGCTTTTGAGCACCTGAAGACTCTGTTTACCTCGGTGCCTGTGCTGGCTCATCCGGATCCCTCTTTGCCATTCATAGTGGAGGTGGACGCATCCGAAGCTGGGATAGGAGCAGTGCTCTCTCAGCGTTCAGGTACGCCACTGAAGCTTCGCCCCTGTGCTTTCTTTTTGAAGAAGCTCAGCCCGGCGGAGCGAAACTATGATGTGGGGAACCGAGAGTTGTTAGCTGTCGTAGAAGCCTTGAAGGTGTGGAGGCATTGGCTTGTGGGGGCTAAACACCTTTTTCTCATCTGGACTGACCACCGCAATCTGGAGTACATCCGGCAGGCGAAGAGATTGAATCCTCGCCAGGCAAGGTGGGCCATGTTTTTCACTCGTTTTGTGTTTACTCTTTCTTACAGACCAGGCTCCCAGAACGTTAAGGCAGACGCATTGTCTCGGCTGTATGACACAGAGGAGCGATCCATGGATCCCACTCCCATACTCCCAGCTTCGTGTCTGGTGGCGCCTGTAGTGTGGGAGCTGGACGCGGACATTGAGCGGGCGTCACGTGCAGAGCCCTCTCCCCCTGAGTGTCCAGCTGGTCGTCTGTACGTTCCATCTGCTGTCCGCGACCGATTGATCTATTGGGCTCACATGTCACCCTCCTCTGGTCATCCTGGGATAGGTCGGACGATGCGCTGTCTTGAAGGGAGGTACTGGTGGCCCACATTAGCTAAGGACGTGAGGATTTATGTTTCTTCCTGCTCGGTGTGCGCCCAGTGCAAGGCTCCTAGACCCCTGCCCAGAGGTAAGCTACAACCTCTACCCGTTCCTCAACGGCCATGGTCACACCTGTCGGTGGATTTTTTGACTGATCTTCCACCTTCACAGGGTTACACCACGATCCTGGTCGTTGTGGATCGGTTTTCAAAGTCCTTTCGTCTCCTCCCTTTGCCCGGTCTCCCTACGGCCTTACAAACTGCAGAGGCCCTATTTACACACGTTTTCCGGCACTATGGGGTGCCTGAGGATATAGTGTCTGATCGGGGTCCCCAGTTCACATCAAGGGTCTGGAAGGCGTTCATGGAGCGTCTGGGGATCTCGGTTAGTCTTACCTCAGGTTTTCACCCTGAGAGTAATGGGCAGGTGGAGAGAGTTAACCAGGATGTGGGTAGGTTTCTGCGGTCTTATTGCCAGGATCGGCCGGGGGAGTGGGCGAAGTTCGTGCCCTGGGCAGAGATGGCTCAGAACTCGCTACGTCACTCCTCCACTAACCTTACTCCTTTTCAATGTGTATTAGGGTATTAGCCGGTTCTGGCTCCTTGGCATCAGAGCCAGACCGAGGCCCCTGCGGTGGACAATTGGTTTCGGCCTGGGAGGCAGCCCACGTCCACCTTCAGCGTGCCATAAGGCGCCAGAAAATTGGCACAGACCGTCGCCGCAGTGAGGCCCCAGTGTTCGCACCAGGGGACAGGGTCTGGCTCTCGACCCGAAACCTGCCCCTCCGCCTGCTCTGCCGGAAGCTGTGTCCGCGATTTGTGGGGCCATTTAAAGTCCTGAGGAGAGTGAACGAGGTATGTTATAGGTTACAACTGCCCACTAATTACCGTATTAACCCCTCGTTCCATGTGTCTCTCCTCAGGCCGATGGTGGCTGGCCCGCTCCAGGAGGCTGAAGTGCGTGATGTTCCTCCGCCTCCTCTAGACATCGAGGGGGTTCCGGCGTACTCTGTTCGATCCATTTTGGATTTGAGACGTCGGGCGAGGGGCCTTCAGTAACTCGTGGACTGGGAGGGGTACGGGCCGGAGGAGAGATGCTGGGTTCCGGTGGAGGACGTGTTAGATCCTTCCATGTTATCAGAATTCCACCGTCTCCATCCAGATCGCCCTGCACCTCGCCCTCCGGGTCATCCCCGAGGCCGGTGTCGGTCGACGCTGCTGGAGCCGCGCGTCAGGGGGGGTACTGTCACAACTTCTGCCAAAGTCGTTGCCTCTCCTTGTTCGGGCGGTGCTCGGCGTTCGACGTCACCGGTCTTCTAGCCATCATTGATACATTTTTCATTTTCCATTGGTTTTGTCTTGTCTTCCCCCACACCTGTTTTCAATCCCATTCATTACCTGTTGTGTATTTAACCCTCTGTTTCCCCTCATGTCTTTGTCAGAGATTGTTTATTGTCAGCGTAGTGTTTTTGTTGTATAGGTGCGCGACGGGTCTTCGTACCCATATTGTTGTTTATGTTCTTTTTCCTGTTTAGTGTTATGGAGCATGTTACTATGACATTATTAAAAGACTCCATTTTACACTCCGTTTGACTCTCCTGCGCCTGACTTCCCTGCCACCTATACAGATATGCCTGACACATACTTTAGTAAAGGTAAAGATACCTTAATAGAAAGTTACTCAAGTTAAAGTGAGTCACCCAGTAAAATACTACTTGAGTAAAAGTTTTTAAGTATTTGGTTTTAAATATACTTAAGTATCAAAGGGTCATTGCCATAAGGTCATTGCTAAAATATACTTAATTATCAAATGTAAAAGTATAAATGATTTCAAATTCCTTATATTAAGCAAACCAGACGGCATCATTTTCTTTTTTTTTTAAATTTACGGATAGCCAGGGGCATGTTCCAACACTCAGACATCATTTACAAACGAAGCATGTGTTTATTGAGTCCTCCAGGTCAGAGGCAGTTGGGATACCCAGGCATGTTCTCTTGATAAGAGTGTAAATTAGACCACTTTTGGGTGTCAGGGAAAATGTATGGAGTAAAACGTACATTATTTTATTTCGGAATGTAGTGAAGTAAATGTAAAAGTTGTGAAAAATATAAATAGTAAAGTACAGATACAAAAAACGACGTAATTAGTCCTTTAAAGTATTTTTACTTAAGTACTTCACACCACTGCTATACATTGGTATTGCACACCCTTCCAGGCAATCATACGCGCTACTTTGTAGAAGTTATTGTAAAAGATAGGGCTACAGGGTGAGATTTTTTTCTTCCAGCGGTCTAGTCTAACATCGATATAATAGGTTGGATGAGATGCCATAAAATCGACTCACTTTCAGTTGCGCGCACAGTGGTCAGAACTGATCTGAAGCTAGTTGTTCGGTGAAGTAGGCGACTTGATTTCTGCTATGACTAACTTTGATCACAAGCAATAAATAGCCTACTACTCGTGGTCGCTGACAGTCTATGGAATATGTACGTATACAACGCGGTATGAGTGAAGCGAAGTAGGCTACTAGACTACAAGAACAAGCATTCATGGCTGCCGATGAGTCAACAGTGATTGTAACTTTTACTGAAGTCCAAAGTCGCTTCTAGGCTACAAATGGGTTCCATGTTTGATCTGAGCGTTGCTGTAAGACTCTATTTGCTGTCTTGTTTCGTTGTATCTGTGGACTTCACTTTAGGCTTGGGACAAAGCCAAGATACTGAATTCACGTTTCAACTCCCTGCGGGTAGAACAGAATGTTTCTACCAAACAGCTACGAAGAACGGAAGCCTGGAAGTAGAATACCAGGTAGCAGTCTTGGACAATTTCGTTTTCTGTGGTATTGAAAACAGAGCTGATATTCTCTGTGTCATTTTCTCTCTCTCTCTCGCTCTCTCTCTCTCTCTCTCTCCCTCTCTCTCTGTGTGTCTGTATGTGTGTGTGTGGTGCAATTTCGTGCCTCGATTATAACTATGTTATAAATTGCATTAGTCAGTCAGTTACTGGATGCTTTATTGTTACAGCCAAAGGACTTTGCTCAGATGCAAATACTAAGATAAGGCATCTTCCTTCCATACAGGTGGAGTCTATAAGACAAAGCCTGCTTGACAAGCTGCTGGCATCGGCATGAAGGGTCAAGGCAGGGGAAGTGTTTACAAAGGGATCCACTGTGTCAGCATAAGGCCAGATACTCTAACTAACCTCTGAGCTATAGTAGCTGTGGTAGGCCTGTGGCTTCTTCTTCTCCTCTAGACATGTAAAGAGAAGGAGAGCGCTTACCACCAAGTGTAGGCCTACTTGGTGTGTTAGTAGTCATGCGCTTTGCTGCAAAATGCATATTAAATATGAAGCTGCGCCATCCCTGGCCCGACCTTGTTACAATTTATATATAGCATTTCAGTCATTTAGAAGACACGGTTGCAGAGTTAGTCAGTTGACTAGTATAAAAGTGTAAACCACTACAGGTTAGGCTCCTCATAGATTTAAGTTGAAGTGATGCTCATCATGCTACGGTATCAATGCCTACTCTACATACTGGAAACCTTGTTCCCAATCCTCACACTGTACCAAGGCCCTCTGGCAGACACATGACTGTGATAGGATGTCATGTTCCTCACCACCCAACCCGCCAAGCCGTGACAC
>NC_056455.1:20365243-20480243 GCF_018296145.1 Oncorhynchus tshawytscha | reverse complement strand
TTGACAGCCTAATTTATCTGTTTCAATAGTAAGCCGGTTAACTTATTTGCACGGTACAGCTTGGTTCAGCCTGACTGTGAAAGACCATAATGGGATTTATCATTTTAGGCCATTCAGAGTGTATGTCACTGTTTGTCATTCCATTTTTACACAGGGCACTTTTCCGTCGTCGGCCGGGCCATTTTGGGAATGGCCAAAATTAGTGTAAAATCACTTCTCCAGGCACCACTACAACACTGACTATACCACCACCACAGTTTTCATGTGTCTACAGTATGTATGGAAGTGAAGACGTGTGTGTGTAGACATGGTGGATTTCAGTCTGTCTATAGTGTCTGTCTGTAACACTGGATATTCTCATAGAAACACTTTGAGTTAGATTATAATATCATTTCATCCTTTCCCTCCTGTTCTAGGTGATTGCAGGTGCAGGCCTGGATGTGGGCTTCACCCTGATCTCCCCCAGCGGATACAAGCTGGCCTCTGAGTTCAGGACATCTGACGGCATCCACACGTGAGTGGGCAGAACCTACTAACACAACCCTGACCTCCTCTAACTTCTCTGGAGTGGTATGAAGGTCTCACCATGCTCAATGGTGTTTGATTCAAAGTTTTTGTAAGGTGATGCAAAAGACACCTTTCCATCCTCTGGCTTACAGACAGTAAAGTCCTACACTATTCTATATGACAGTCTGAACACTGTCTGACTTGCTCTGACCCTCTCTGACATCATGTTGTTCTTCCTCATTGGTCTGTCTCCCAGGGTGGAGCCTACAGAGGATGGAGACTACCGGCTGTGTTTTGACAACAGCTTCAGTAAGCTTTCTGAGAAGATGGTGTTCTTTGAGGTGATTGTGGAGGGCCAGCCTGGGGACACCTGGGGCGATGAAGAGTGGGCTGACATGGCCGAGCCAGAGAGTATGGTGGAGTACAAACTGGAAGACATCAGGGTGAGAAGGACAGGAGGAACACCCAAACGCTCAGCCACTGGGACTGGTGTCTTTATTTTGTCTTTTCATCCTGTTTGTCTCTCCTGTTTCACGTTTTTCTTACCCACTGTCTCTCTCCCTGCCTCTCCCTGTAGGAGACCATGGACTCAGTGCACAGGCACCTGGAGCGGAGCCGGCAGCTTCAGACCATGCTGAGGGCCTTCGAGGCCCGGGACCGCTATCTACTGGAGGACAATCTGTGGAGGGTCTCGTTCTGGTCCTCCATGAGCCTCCTGGTCATCCTGACTGTGGCCGTCACACAGGTCTACACCCTCCGACGCCTCTTCGACGACAAGAGGGTCTGCAAACCCTAGTGTCCAGTAGTATCTTCCACCGCCCCCACACCTTTCCCAGTAGTATCTTCCACCACACCCACACCCTTCCCAGTGGTATCTTCCACCACCCCCACACCCTTCCCAGTGGTATCTTCCACCACCCCCACACCCTTCCCAGTGGTATCTTCTACCACCCCCACACCCTTCCCAGTGGTATCTTCCACCACACCCACACCCTTCCCAGTGGTCCTTCCTCCACCCCCACGCTCTTCCCAGTGGTATTCCCAGTGGTATCTTCCACCACCCCCACACCCTTCCCAGTGGTATCTTCCTCCACCCCCACACTCTTCCCAGTGGTATGTTCCACCACCCCCACACCCTTCCCAGTGGTATCTTCCTCCACCCCCACACCCTTCCCAGTGGTATCTTCCTCCACCCCCACACCCTTCCCAGTGGTATCTTCCACCACCCCCACGCTCTTCCCAGTGGTATCTTCCACCACCCCCACGCTCTTCCCAGTGGTATCTTCCACCACCCCCACGCTCTTCCCAGTGGTATCTTCCTCCACCCCCACACCCTTCCCAGTGGTATCTTCCTCCACCCCCACACTCTTCCCAGTGGTATCTTCCACCACCCCCACGCTTCTTCCCAGTGGTATCTTCCTCCACCCCCACACCCTTCCCAGTGGTATCTTCCACCACCCCCACGCTCTTCCCAGTGGTATCTTCCACCACCCCCACGCTCTTCCCAGTGGTATCTTCCACCACCCCCACGCTCTTCCCAGTGGTATCTTCCTCCACCCCCACACCCTTCCCAGTGGTATCTTCCTCCACCCCCACACTCTTCCCAGTGGTATCTTCCTCCACCCCCACATCATGCCCAGTGATATCTTCCAGCAGACCCACACCCGGCCCAATGGTATCTTCCACCACCCCCACACCCTTCCCAGTGGTTTCTTCCACAAAGATGCCATAGAAGGGTGTTGGGACTAACAGGACCCTACTGTAAAGTAATGGTTTCAGAGATTGAAGAAGAGAGACTATAGACAACAGTGATGTTTGGTAAATGAGGGACTGTTAGTAAGGATTTAGTGATGTTTGTGTGTGATGAACTTGATTCAGCTTTTGAGTGGCAGAAAAGTGCATGTTTGTATGTGAGTCATAAACACTGTGCAATGATGTCTTGACAATTTAGTGTCAATCTATCAAACAAGAAACCAAAGCAATAACAGATCATGTGGTAGTATGTTTTTAACATGGGATCTTAAGAGTGACATTACAAATATAATTTATTTAATGACATGGTTATAACACAACTACAGACAAATAAACACACACAAAAAAAACATTCTACTCTGAAATAAATTAATTCTGGAGAAAGAGTAGCCTTGCAAAGCCACTGATCCCGCAAGCTTACATTAAAAGCTGCAGTGGTTATCAGTCAGTTAATTATGAGGCAAGAGAAAGAAGTCTTACATGCAACAATGGCTGTCCTCATGGGATGGTTTTATTGAATTACAGATATTACATTTTTATTGAAATGTATAGTGTTTGACAGAGATCTGGTGAGACGAAGCCAAAGAGTTGAGACATTCAAAAAATTATCCCTGCCAGGAGAATGTTGCAAAGTCAACCACAAGCATAGTTGTTATATACACCTCCAACACCACAAAACAAGATCCAATCATTCATTTGAAAAAATGATTGTATTTATAAAACCATAAAATCTCAATGATCCATTCCTTTCAATTACAGGTACAATAGTGCAAATTTGAGTGTCAAAAGTGTGCAGCGAAAGAAAATAAGGCAATCTTATTGGCTACCATAAAACAGCACTGGATTAAAGGCATATCGCAAAGTTCTGCAGTTGACACCAGTTGGATCTATTATTGACACTACTACATTATAATCACATTACCGGTATATGCCCTTCTTCATACAACTACCCTTACTACAGTAGAATGATAACATACAGCATATGCCATATAGAAGAGGTCTTTATTCAAAGTGATTCAGTCATCCGTGCATACATTTCACGTATGAGTGGCCCCAGCAGGATTCAAACCTACGACCCTTGGTGTTGCAAGCACAATGCTCTACCGTCTGACCCTTGCGCAAGGCATCCACTGGAACATACATGGTTTGAAGTTCTCTTCTGAACATGACATGACCCTCGCTGTTAAAAGCTATGTATGTATACTTCTGTGCTCACTCAGCAGTGGAGGACCCAGCACTACCTGATTAATTGAACTGTTCCTAACATCCTTCACCTCATCCCTTCAAATAGTCACCTTACCGTTTGGTTTTTGGGGCCCTCCCAATACACTACAATATAATATTAAGGGCTGTCATCATCCCATGTGGTGTTCCCCAACTGACACGTCAAATGATTAACTGTAGCAATGCTGTAACAATGCAGTATGAGTGAGATCTCAAATAATCTACAGTTCCACCTACACACAATGTATTTACAATCATCTAAATAAACCAAACTTCTACACTTCAATAATTTTTATAGGAGTGTTCTACAAACGTTTTCAATAGTCATTCAGACCCTAATCTATTGAGAAATGCCCCTATTTTAAAACTGCACTGTACATAAAACCAAGAGGAGAGGTTATGCCCCAGGAGATAGCTAACACAAACAATCACTGGATTTCATTACGAATTTGGCACATGAGCAGTCAAACAATTTGATCAGTACAAAAATAATTTCATTTTCTCAATGTTTGTTTAGTATGGAAATAGTGAACAGAAGTTAAACCCATACTGAAAGTGGTGTCAGAATTCAGCCAGGCTACAGCTCGCTAAAACCACTGGAGGGGATGGAGATTTCAGAATACATCCCCCACACTTCTAGAACCGTCTGGGTAGGTGCTAGCTATTAAAGGCCCAATGCATCTGTTTTATCTCAAAATCAAATAATTTCTGGGTAACAATTAAGTACCTTACTGTGATTGTTTTCAGTTTAAAAAAAATGTAAATAAAACAAAAGCAGCTTCTTAGCAAAGAGCAATTTGTCAACCAAGAATGTTGCTAGGACTGTCTGGGAGTGGTCTGAGCGGGGAGGGGGAAACTGGGAAACTGGGGGTGGTCTGATCGGGGAGGGGAAACTGGGGGTGGTCTGAAGGGGGAAACTGGGGGTGGTCTGATCGGGGAAAACTGGGGTGGTCTGAGTGGGGGTGGTCTGATCGGGGAGGGGGAAACTGGGAGTGGTCTGAGGGGAGGGGGAAACTGGGAAGCGGGGAGGGGGAAACTGGGGTGGTCTGAACGGGGAGGGGAAACTCTGATCGGGGGGGGAAACTGGGGGTGGTCTGAAAAAACTGGGAGTGGTCTGAGCGGGGAGGGGAAACTGGGAGTGGTCTGAGCGGGGAGGGGAAACTGATAACTAGCTGTTATTGGCAGAAAGGTTTGGAAGTCTCTTTCTTACTGGTGGATGAACTAATATACAGCCTGGTGATGACAACAGGCAGGCTAAAACTCCATCCCACCAAAACAGGCTGAAATTTCAGGTGTTTTTTTCAAACCGCCCTTACACTTAAAAGTGCATTATTATAATTGTCACAGTATTATTTCAACCTCATAGTGTGGAACAATATATAAAGCATATAAATATCACACTTTTGACTGCACTGGGCCTTTAACAGTTTTAATGAGATGGTGAGTGAGAGTAAAGTTGTCTTCTTTACAACGTGACAGTTCTCTCTGTATTTTATTACAGTTTATGCAATGAGATCTCATTTCACATTAGGATATATTTTTTTTAAAGGAGGCCGATTTTCCTGAAATGCTGTCAGTTATTGTAAAACGAGTACGTTTGACCGTTGCCATTGAAAAACTCTGGTATTTAATGTTATAAACTAAGTTATGGCTTTTAGAGATTAATCAGCTCCGAAACCTATTCTTTGGAGAATATTTAAGGTTAAGGTGTTCAAGGTTTATGATTCTTCGCAGGTCTGGTTCTCTTGCTGGTTTGTGGACAGTGCATCTCCAATCCTATCCTGCTTTGGGGCAAGGTCACCACTGGTTACGACGAGCAGGAGCAGGCCGCCTGTTCAGGGACAATCATAACGACAGACCAACATTAATAACTCTCTCCCATTCAAGTATTTTTGATGCGTAATACAGTTTGGTGATTGTGAGGGGTCTAACAGACCTTTTTTTGTCAGGGAAGACTTATGAACATTTACTTCCTGAAATTGTGTTCATCACATTTTTTACATCTTCCTGCTTTCTTTAGCTGATGATTCCTATTACCATAGCTGCCTGTTTACTACAGGCAATGTGATCTATCATGTGCAGCAAGAGACAAATCAAATCAAGTTGATTAGACCATAAACTTGAACATTTAATTGAAAAACAGTATACTTGTATACCAAAGGCCTTCTACAACCCACCACCACTATTATTATTATTACTAACACTACAGCAGAGTATTGAGTTGTATAGTAGAGTATGTGCACCTTGTATTCAGAGAAACATTAGGAAGGAAGAATGAATAAGTCATTATTCCAGGAATTCTTGTCCTTCACAACTTTCATTCCACTTTTAACTCATGTCAAAAGGCAAGCAGCCCATTGGCACAGAAATACCATAGCAACATCCACAGTGAAGGAGGGGGAAGAAGAGAGGAAGGCATACCAGGAGAGAGAACCATGAGGACAACCAATGAGAGAGGAGAGAGAGGGGGGACCACACAAGACACAAGGAGACACCAACCACCAGTCTCTTTATTGTACACAACACCTCTTTATTTAGCGCTCATGTTCCAAATGGGTTCATTTGTTTATTCAAATCCAGGAAATTACTAGAGGCACTTGACAAGGCTTTGCAAAGACTAAAGAAAGATTGATGCAGGTCAGTTCCCCCCACCCACAAGATGAAAGATACAGAGCGGGGGGTCGTCACCAACATCTTACACTTTACAGATCAGGAGATGGGATGTAAGGGGACAGGCTACAGTGACCGGTACTGTCAGGTGACAGGGACACATTCATAAGGAGGGGACGTTTTCGATTCCCTTAAGACTCTTCAACATCAGAGAGTGACAGCATAAATGTAAGGCCCAATTTCCTCCTAGTAGGGGTTCAATACTTGGTCAAGAGATTGAAACCTTTTGGAGCATGGATAGACTCCATTTCCCAGAGGCTTTAGTTGGAGTTAGCTGAGATCTGAGTCAGACACCCACTAGCAGCACGGTCACTGTAGACAGACCTGATGGGAAATGTATGGGAAGAAAAGCACATTCTGCCCAGAAAATATGGTTTTAGACAGTTCCTACCAAATTCACCCTCTACCTGTACTACAATCTATAAGGGATACAAGGTATTGGACTGAGCTCTATATAGTTTGGACAGGTTCTCCAGGCAGGATGTGTATGTACACCAGAAAAAGCAACAAAAGTTGAACTCCCGCCCCCTGCTCACCCTCAATATTTATCACCAAATCAAAACATCAACGTAGTCCATTTGTCACACACCCTCCAACCCCAAATTCACCCAGTATGATCAAATTACCATCAGAGGAATCAAATGATATTCATCAGTAGAAAATCCCATCTGTGAAGAGACACACTTCACTCCTATTTAAAACCTCCCAGTGGCAACAGTTATTCCAACTAGAACCCTGTAGTGGAAGTCGCTACCAGAAAGACGTTCAGTCTCCCTTCCAGAGGAGGAGTAGTAGGCTGAAGGTGCAGTATACAGCTGACATCATTTCTATCAAAACCATACATGACAAATTCCCAGGGTTATAAATAATGAATTAATGCGATCTGGAGATTACAAATCTCAACATTTCCCTACATCCCAAGCGAAGTCAATATAACGGCGGTGTGTTAGTGCTTCAATTAGTATAACGATTACTACACATTAAAATGTTTGGTTTTCAATGAACACCATTAGACATCATTCTCCATCCATTCTTTTTAAAACTGGAGACATCACCATCTCTGTGTGTCTGTACTGAGACTGTCCATCAGCTATGTACAACGGTGTCTCCAAGACACCGGGAGGATCTCTCCTCCATAAAGACAAATGACCATTGAATTGTGACAGGAAGAAGTGTCGGTCCTAAACCGCCGTCTCTCCAGCTCTAACCACATAGCTCCCCCTTCCCTTTCCCGCCTCCCCACCCTCTCACCCTCCTCCAGGAGAACCTACTGTACTCTCCCCTTTACCTGTCCTTGTCCTGAATGGGACTTTGAATGAAGGTTGGCTAAGGCCTCAGTGAGGTTGACTTAAGGTGCTGGGATAACTCTATACTTAAAGATGTGTGGAGAAATCATCTCAAAGTGCTGACAACTCTCTCTCTGTTTATTGTGCATAGTCTTAAATTAATGACAACCTCAACACTACCACTGGATGTACACAGAAGTGCTTCAAGTGGTCAATCTAGATGACATTTTCTCAGCGGTGGAAGGACATTCCAATAATAAAGGGCACATTTTAGAAGGCTGCTCTCAGCCTCATGTGTAGCCCTGCACTGCTAAATTATCTTTTTATGCCTCCTTTTGCTGTGATTTGAGACTGGTTTTAAAGCTACATACAGGGGCATTAAAACAGACAAGTCACTCAAATAAAATCAACACCACCGTAGTCGTAATAACAATAACTATTTTCCAGTATGAAATCAAGTTAGAAAAACCACAAAAAAAATGAACAGGATGTCTGTGTATATTACACAGAGGTGTCGGGTGTAGTAGAGCACGAGGTGAGGACACGTCTAAAGATGGAGGGAGGGAGGGTAGCTAGCCTTTTACGTTTAGAAAGGTTGTGGACTATGCTGTCGTCCACATTTTCAGAGAGGAAATGAACAATTCTGTTACCACAGAAAATAGGTCGCTTAGGGGCAGGTCACTTCCATGTAACCATCCACATCGGATGCTGTGACTGCACCCTGCTGGTCAAAGGTGAGCGATTAAGTCTTGATGAATCTTTTGATACATATGGTACAATATCCAAAACAGTGTAATTACATCTCTTCTGATTCTGAGGATTCAAGTGGTTATGGTTCCTTTGCTTCTTTAGAATGTGGAGACCAGAGAGCCCACATGTGTAGGAGACTAAGGGAGGGTTAGCAGCTTATATCAGAGAACAGTTTGAGTCGACTACATTAGATAAGTCTGGTTGAAATAGCATATATCAATGTGCATAAATACTGTATAGGGGCCCCCTCCTCCCCTGCTCTCTAGCCCTCCCCTCTGGCCTCAGTACACACATAGTCTCTCTCACACACACACACACACACACACAGGTGAGCCTGGCTGGTTCTACTGGGTAGTCTAGTCTAGCAGGGAGGGCTCGGCAGGGCGGATTATGGTGGGCCGGTGAGGGGCGCCGGGGGGTCTTCGGCTGCAGGGAGAGAGAGAGAGAGAGAGAGAGCAATGAAACAAACCCAGACAGAGCAGGCAGGAGAACAGATGAGAGATTGTGAGACGTTAATGGAGAGAAACACTCCCACTGAGAGAGATAGGGAGAACAGAAGAAGAAACAGAGAAAGAGAGTTGAGCAGAAAAGAGAGAGGAGTTAAGAGATGGGGTTTATGAAACCGAGAAAGGAAAGAGAAAGGAAGAGAAGTGTGTAAAGAAAAGTAGTAATGTGAAAGGTGGGACTGGGAGGAAACTTAAATCCATCTATTGACGTCAACAGTCAGTCAGAGCCAGGTGCTGCAGTTACAGTGATAACCTGGCAATTCAACAATGAATTAAGAGGGTTACACAGGTTAATATAGTGTCGATGAGGAGACATTATTCCTGTGTGAGGATATAGGTAGGTAGGAACTGCTCCCTCGTGAGAGGTGGTCTTACCTGGGCACGCCAGGGGGGATGCGAGCGGGCCGAGAGGGGATCAGTGGGGGGGCACTGAAAGGGTCCTGATGGTTGTTGCTGCCAAAGGCGTTAATGGGCGGCGGGCCCGGGCGAGAGGGGATGGGGGGCCCCCCAAACGCTGGGGAGGGGTTGAGGGGAGGTCCCGGCCTTGGGCCACTCACTGCAGGAGGACGGCTTGGGGGAGGGGCTGCTGCGGCCGGGGGGCGGCGCTGGGGGGTAGGACTGGAAGAAGACGAGAACAGAGAGAAAGAGGTGTGGAGAATGGAAAAAGAACAGACAGACAATGAAATATACATTATACAAACACTGCACAACGACAATAAGCTTCGGTCGACTGTATAGTCTCTTACACATGTCCCCCTTTAGTTCCCACATGACCCCCTTTAGTTCCCACATGTGACAATGGATGAAGCAAAACATCTTCCATTTAATGAATGAAATAATTTAAGGTACATTCACTCAATCCACATTAACGTCAAAGTCAACAAAACCCTTTTATATGTGTGAATGTGTACACACACACACACACACACACACACTCTCTCTCCTCTCACCTGGCTTCCTGCATCCAGCTGTCGTTGACGGGTGGTGGCACGGGGACCGTCACGGTGGTGGTGGTGATGTCACCGATGATGTGCAGTGCCTCCTTGAGGGCGTGGTACATGCGGAGCATCTCGTCACGGCGCTGCGCCTGGTCAGCTGACTCCTCCATCAGGCTGTTTTGGTCACCTGACGAGTACAGGTAGGCCAGCAGCTCTGAGTGGATGAAGTCCTTAGCCTGGGGAGGAGAGGAAGACCATGGACTGCAGAGAAACAGAGGTGTCCTACTCCTTTCACTACTCACATCATACTAGTCTGCATGGAAAGATGGAGTCACTGAATAGTCCATCTTCAGTGATGCTAGAAAACAAACACCCCGGCGCTTGTGGAAACACAACACAAAGGTACATGAAGCTGTCATACAGCCATGTGATGGAATCCCCTGCTATAAGACAGAGCCTGCTCAGTAGACTGTCTCTAGGCTTTTTTCACTCACGCTGTTGATCATGAGGTGCATGATGGTCTTGGGCATGAGGTCCCTGATGGACTTGTTGACGATGCCGATGTAGGAGTCCACCAGGTTACGGATGGTCTCCACCTGCCTCTCCAGCTGGGGGTCCATGGAGAAGGTTTCTGATGGGGCCGTATCCTCAGTGTCCACCTGAGGAACACAGAGAGAGACGTTACTTCTGAGTGAGGACACGTGACCGGTCCAAACAGGTCCTTTGAATTGAGGCCACACGTACTTGTTCTCTGAGTGTTTGAGGTCAATACACGATAGCTAATACTACTGCATGCCATTGGGATACCTTTGCGGTAGATGTATGCCATTGTGAATCATACATCCAATCGCTCTGATATTAGTACCTCATAATCTCCCTTGAAGTGGAGTGCATGAGAAGAAACAAGCAGTAGGACAATCATCAGTGACGTCATCAAGAAGTGTAGGTGCCTGCCTAGTGTTCATCAGATACTGACAAAGGCTGTCACCACGATGCATCCGTTCCTTTGACTTCTGCTAACATTCAAACTTCAAGGTTCGCTTTACCAGACACAGATGAAGCCTAGTCCTGGACGACAAAACCCTTTCAATGGACAATCTCCGTTGAGCATGTCCTTAAGTCTGTTGAGCATGTCCTTAAGTCCGTCCAGTACTAGTCTTCATCTGTGTCTGGGAAAGCGACCCAAAGACTTTTTGAGTGAATTTGGGTTCAGTACCTGGTCCTTCTCAGGGTAGACCCCAGCCCTCAGGAAGGAGGCTTTCCAACTGTCCACGTCCTCCTGGGTGTCACAGGCCAGCTCAATCTGACGCAGGTCCTTATACACATTCCTGCTTGATGGATGGCAAAACACAAACACAATCAGGGTGGGTGTAAATTCTATTTAATTTCAGTCAATTCAGAAAGTAAATTTCCCTCCATGCTTCTTGATGAGAATTTTGTAACATTTAAATGTCAGTTTTCCCTGATTCACTGAATTGAAATGACAGACTTGTATGGAACAGGATACACAACACACACATCCATTTCCCTGACCTGGATTCAGTGTTGAAGACACCAAATACGTGTTTGGTTGACATGAAGCCTTTCTCCACGTCCCTCAGCTTGAGGTTATCTAGGGGAAGCATGTACTTCTTCTCTTTCTCCTAAAACACAGAGAGAGGGGGGACGGGGGATCTGAACTCATAGCAAAAACATCTTGAGTAACAAATCCTTGAAGCCATTAAAAACACTAAAGTACACAAATAAGAGGAAGCCATTAAGAAACTGCTTCATGGGTAACTTTGAGAAACAGTGGAATAGAACACTAGGCTTCTCCACCAATGAGCAGAGAGTGGAATGCATTTCCTCTGTATAAGACCCAGACCACCAGGCTGGTGAGAAGAGAGGGAGAGAGGAGGAGCATTGGGGAGAGAAAGAGAGATGGGGGGGATGCCAGCTTTGCACTGTTGAGGAGAAGCATCTGGAAGCGTTTGTCTGCACTAACACAGAGAGCGCTCAGTCCCAACAGTTACATCACTCTAAGCCAATGTCCTAGTCTCTCTCACACACACACACACACACACACACACGAAAACATACAAACACCCATGTGCTTGTGCAAATGCAAACACGTAAACACATAGACGCATGAAAGTGGCATACAACCACAAACCAAGACAAACATACACCCCCACCCCACACACCTCCCACACCCCCAACCCGCCCCCAGTAACCCAGTACGATTTCCTGCAAATTCCAAAGGCAGATTCCCTGCTGGAACATTTCAACCCGCCTGCCACGTCAGTTTGCTTCCACCATCCTCCCTCGCTCCTTCTCCTTCTCTCGCTCTTTCCGCCACTGGTCAAAACTGAACGGTACCAGTTGTTTTGAGGCGTAGTCAGAGTGACAGGTTAAAGGTTTGTCTTCAGCTCTGGTCAGCGGTATCTTTTGAAGCTCTTTTTGTTTCGCTGAGAGAGGGAACATCTTCGCCAAGGCCTGGGCTGCTCTGACCGAACTAATGGTAAGTTTAACAGTCAGACTATATTTCCAAATGCATCCGTCTGTCAATGTTTAACTTTCCAAGGATGATCCCTAGTGCTTTTGGTTTATTTCTTTAATATTATTTCAACTTTGTTCCAGTAAAACATCATACAATATGTATCATCGACATGCCTTTTCCATATATTTTACAGCCTTTGAAATGGCCTACAGAGCATTTGAAATCTGACTGTAGAGTAGTGTGTGGTCACAGAGTGGGAAAACACTTTGCTGTTTTGTTCATGTGCACAAAGTAAATACAGTAATGGCTGTTGGAAATTTAAGATGATCAAAAAAAGTTGGAAGCTCAACATCTCTCCATTATATCAACATACTAAATTAGTCAATACAGTTATATATTTGGACCTCAGTCTGAGTTTGGTTGCTTTCTTTATCAGAGGAATGTTTACTCTCCCTCCATCACCCCCCCACCCCCACCTCTGTCCTGTCTCTAGGGCAGTGACCTGCAGCCGGAGCGACCCCGTGGGCCTCCCACCCACCCCCCCCTCCTCCTCCTCCTCACCCCCCGCCTGCCCAGTGTTCAGACTACCTGTTCATCAGGCTGAAGCTGAACAGTAGTCTGCACATTGGTTAGGCTGGGCCGGGACACACACACAGGACACATCTAACCACCAGCCAGCAGGGGCTCTGGTGAGAGGCTCTGGCCGGATCTGATTCTCCACCATGACAATGAGAGGGGGGAGGGAGCAGGCAATGCAGATCATATATTAGCCCATGGAGTAGTAGCAGAATCTTTCTGCCAGTTTGTATTGTACTATTTTGTGTTGTACTTATCCCAGCGTTAGACACTCACCTCCTCATCCTTGTACCAGGATAGTGACTCTGCGGTCAGGACGAACCAGTACTCCTTGGAGCCTCCCTTCATGATGCTGATGTTGATGGTGAGCCAGCCTTTGCGGATGACCTGTTAGGGGAGAGATAGGGGTGGTGGAACAGGGGAGCGAGGGGTGGTAGGGGACAAGGTATACCAGGAGGATGGAGGGAAAACAAGTCATTAAAGTACTCATGATTTACCTCCTGGAGATCTTGTGATATGACTAACTTAACTGACCAATAAAAACCTTACCTGGGTACTCAGTGTGAGTTTGGTTGATCCTGTCTTACCAATATAAGCACTAACATGTTCTACATACTCTAAATTAACTCTTCTATTCTGAGTATAAAGATGTACAATTCCAACAATGTTTCTGAACATGATCCCTGATGTATACAGTAAGCATACAAAAGTATCATTCAGAAAGGATGACTAACTGAAGGGGTGGAGATTTAAACAGGAAACCTCAAACAAACCTTAATAACATGGGGCATCCAGACCAAATGGGACCCACACAGGGTCAGGGATCAAGGGTCGGCGGTGGTATGTTAGAGTGAGCGGGTCAGTAAAAGCTAGCCTATACACGGTTAGCCAAAACAGACTAGAGTTAGTGGGTTAACTGGGCAGAGTCGTCAGACAGACACTCCAGTGTAGGGCACTGTAGGAGGCTAAACACCTATCTAAGGAACAGGACATAGGGAGATGGAGAGGCAAGAGGAGGAGGGCCAGACTGTGGGAGAGGAATACAGCGATATGCAGAGACAATGGAGACGGGTAGACTGAGCCACAGCTCACGGAGTGGACGGGTAGAGAGAGAGGGATGAAAAAAACATAAAAGGAGGATTTAAGGAAGGGAGAGAGGAAAGAGAGATGAGGCAGGGTTGAGAGGTTCTTTCTGTAGACAAGTTGTATTAGAGCAGGGGTCCTCAACCTTTTTATGCCCAGGGACGCCCTCGCAGGCAAACCTATAACCCAGGGAACCCCATCCTAAGTTAGCAAACATTGTTTTCACGACTTGTCTTATCAGGTGAATGATAATGTCAAGCAGAAGTAATAACATTTGAAAATGAATAGATTTGGTAAATAGTTTGTCATGATTTTGACCTCCCCACATATAACTGGAAGAGGAAGTGTAAACTAATAGCCTAGTCGCTAGAAAAGGTAACTCCAAACACATTTTCGCTAAGAACAACTGTTTAGCGCTGGTTAAACAAAGGTTAGCCATGTCTGGCCAAAAATGTATGTCCAAGTCAACAAAGCTTTGCAGCAGTACTTGCCACAGTGGTAGTCTATTCACAGGTGCTGTTTCAAAGCCTATGTCAGATACACCAGTGAGTGTAATTATCTTTAATGAGTGTAATCTGTTTTATATTAGGAGTTAAAAAAATAAAGTTGACATCAGAAATATACTCTTATTTTCTACTGCATGTAATTCAACATTTGCTTATTCTGTTGCTAGCGATATTCATAAAAACCTTTAAATAAAAATAATTTTTTTGGAACCCCCTGCAGTACCTCGTCAGATCCCTAGGGGGCTGCTGACCCCTGGTTGTAGTACTCCTGTATTAGAGTAATGCTCTCATTGTTACTGCCATTTCAAAGAACCATCAGGTGCGGCAGATCTCAAGCTTGGACAAGGATGCTGTCAAGTTATGCCGATAAGACAGAACATCAACCTCTCTCTCCCTCTCCTGTGTCTTAAAGACTGATTGGGGTTTATGACGGGGGGTAATTAGTAGGAATGTAGCAAAAGAAATGAGGGGAAGAGGCTGTAACATAGGAGTTAGCTACATTCTCAGTTTGCCTTGGCGAGGAATTGCCTTTACACCCCTCTTTAATGAGAACTTTTATTTATTTTTAAACCTGGCTGGCAGTCAGTGGTCAGTGTCGTAAGTGTTGAAGGTAAGAGACAGACAAGAGGAGTGTGAGGTGACAGAATAGGGATAGTGAGATGTTTTTAATGCCATGACACTTCTTTCCTCACTGTCTAAACAGAAGCCCTGACATGCAGGATAGGTCAGTGATGACAAAAGACAGACATTTAGCCTGTTCTATCTTCAGCTACATCTCATGTTAAGGTTATTATCACTCGAGAAAAGTTAGGCCACTTGATGGCATCGTTGCCTCAATTCCTGTCAAAAGTAAACACATTATTTTAGGTCTTCTACCAGCTGGTAAATCAAACATTGATACATTAGATGTATGGATATAAACACATTCCAAATCATTATTAAACCCAATTTAAAAAATCAGATTTGATCAGAGTTATTTTATGTAAATTATAATCATTGATTGAATCATGACGCCCCCCCATGCCCTTCTACCATCTACTGCCACCCTCTGGTCCCTGATTGGAATGACAGTCACAGGTCACAGAATGGTTTGTGGACAGTTGTGAGGTGTGCTACTAACATATTGTTATAGTGATGATTGGAATATTGAGTTGTGGAAAGTTGACATGTGACGATAAGTTATAAAGAGAGAAAACATCCAGAGGAGATTTCAATGACACCAAAAGGATGAAAATGTGAACATCTAGTGTATGATTGTTGGTGATTCATGTCTCCTCCCCCCATTCCTGGAATGTTCAGGACCCTTCGACAGCAAGGCAAACTGTGGCGGTCACTACTTAAACCCCTGGACAGGGTAGCATGGGTAAGGACCAAAAGCAGGAGAACTGACACCAGCCACTCTCACATCCTCCCTTACAGGGAATCATAACATTACACTTCAGTGTGGTTCAAGAACGTGTCAAAAAAATAAAACAATTGTTAGTAATATTCTATCTACTTGTCCAATTAAAGACAATTGCAGTCTTGTTAAGTGAAACCAAATCATTATTGAGCATAACCCGGATGTTATTGAGAAAGCCGTTACCGATTACGGGTAAGGGGTAAAGCCGACGAGAATTACATCTCTACGATACGACTCTAATTGATCTCTGGGTTTGCCATAAGTCTTGAGACTTTGAGACTCTACTACCTCCTCCTGCTCGCCCTCTCTCAGTCCCTGTGGAGTAGGGAAGATATGACGAGAAAAAACAGCTCATCGTTTTGAAGAGGAGTTCTGTACACAGGAGTAACCTGGAACAAGTTGCCATAACACCAATTCCCATAACCTCCCATTCTTTCCTAAGTGTCAGATGTCTGGCCTCAGTTCTCCTGCTCTGGTGACCCCTGCTGACTCCTAACAGGGTGTGGCTTGGATCTGTGGGGTACTTACCAGAATCTCACCCTGCAGGGATGGGAGGGGGGTTGGGGAGTGGTTAGGGCACAAGATGGCAGGATAAATCATAGACCAGGGAAAAATGGGGAAGCAAGCAAGCCAGGGAGGGAGGGAGATGGGGGAGTGGGCAAATGGGTAAGGGGAGGAGTGTGTGTGTGTGGGGGGGGGCAGAAAATGTTTGAAATGGTAGAATGAAAGGTTTGAAGGTGAGAGACAGAAATGAAGGAATCCATGAGACAACCAGAGAGATGGAGAGAGAGGTTGAGGGATAGAAAGAATGAAAGATGGAAGGAGAGAGAGGTTGAGGGATAGAAAGAACGAAAGATGGAAGGAGAGAAAAGATGGAGACAGCAAGAGATGGAGAGAGAGGTTGGGGGATAGAAAGAACGAAAGATGGAAGGAGAGAAAAGATGGCGACAGCAAGAGATGGAGAGAGGTTGAGGGATAGAAAGAACGAAAGATGGAAGGAGAGAAAAGATGGCGACAGCGAGAGAGAGAGAGGGAGCAAGAGAACAAGAGTTACATGCGATTAGATTTCCTTCAAGTACCACACATTTGTTATTTGATATTGTTTGCTTCATTGAGTGAAGCTGGGTCCCATGCACAATCTGAATTACAATACAAAAAGTGCTTGGGTTAGTTGAAAAACATCAAACAAATCTATGATTGTTGCTTTGCTGTTGGGTATCATGCCTTGGTTGTGTTGTAGTGCCGTGCAAATAGTGAGAAAGTAGTGATAGTTGTAGTAGAAATATAGCTGTTAATTTCCTATGCAGGGAAGCAGGGAGGGCTTGAATGACTCTAGTCTAGGGCAACTCTCCCCTCGCTGAAATACAGTGTTAGAAGGTATTTCTATAGGATGTAATGTATATCCTAGAAAATATGTACCCTTACTAGGTTTCCAGGAACCTGAGAAGTGCACTCCATAAGTGTTGATGACATTGAAGCTGACATAACATAGTCACATGATTTCAGGTATTTAGATATCACATCAATAAAGCAGAGACTTCAAAACACGTTTATAACTGTTTTGATGACACAGAGAGGTGCCAGGTTTATAACACAGTGGCCAAGGAGGAAAATTAACATCGGACTTAAAGACAGGACACGTTTAGAACTGTTTGGATGACACAGAGAGGTGCCAGGTTTATAACACAGTGGCCAAGGAGGAAAATTAACATCGGACTTAAAGACAGGACACGTTTAGAACTGTTTGGATGACACAGAGAGGTGCCAGGTTTATAACACAGTGGCCAAGGAGGAAAATTAACATCGGACTTAAAGACAAGATGGTATTTGGCCATGATTTGCATGGGTTATCTTGAAGCTACTTATGCTTAAGTAAATAAGTGCTAGGTTAGGTTACAGAGGTCAGGTATGTTACACCATGTAAATATGATAGAGGGGGAAGTGTTAGTCTGGGGCAGCTTAATCTGGGGTTGATCAGATTGGGAGGGCTGGGTAAGTAAGAGGGTGGGAGGAGGAGGAACAAAGTGTACCTGGTTTGGAATGGCCCTCTTCTTGTTCTGATGTGTATTTCTCTGCTGGGCACTGTTAGAGAAGGACAGGTTCAGATGGAAAAACGCATTCAAAACCACAATCAGCATCAACAATGTTTGGGTAATAATGTGTATTGATCAATCAAATCGTTTAACAGCTATCAAACCTGTCCTACAATTCAAGTTATCAAACATAGTTGTGGGAACAGTGGGAGTGGGGTCTGGGGGAATGGGCAGAGAGGAAGAGGGACACCCGATTCGTGACAGCCCACCTGTTGTTGCCGTACCCTGGTGGGCTACCATCATCGTGCCTTCTGAAGTCAAGACTGAAAGTGACGCCACGAGAGACAAGTTACCACCCCTACCTACCTGACAACACTTCTCATCAATCCATCAACCCATTCTCCATGCGGATGATTGGAAAGGAACCCGCACGGCATTCAGACCCGCAAGAGGAAATGCTATGTTACGTAATCAGATGCATACCTCAGGCAGAGGGAAGAGACCATAGAAACAGAAGTCATTATATTTCTATGGAAGAGACTTTCAACTCAGCTAGCTACATGCTGTGCATCCTATAGTAATTGCTACACTGGAGACAGTGTAGAGGGCAGAGGTCAACGCATGTCAAGCTCTGGCAGGACATCCAGTATGAGTGGCTAGGGCTGACCTATCAGCAAGATGCAGGAAATCAGGATTCCAAAACACCATGTTATTGGTAATAACCAACTCAGTCAGCAGATTTAAAAAAAACTCCACTCAAACTCACTCAGTTCAATCCCTAAGCACACAACAAATAAGGATCCTTGAAAAATAAAAAAAAAACTGCTCCAGAGAGACAGGGTCAGAAAGGGAGGATGCACCACCTAGCATGCTTGATTCAGCTCATTAGAGGCAGAACTAACCGTGACGGACCATGCAGCAATGACCTTGTCTGACCCCTAGCCTCCCCTAGAGCGTATTCTACAGTGTTCTAACCATGTTCATTGATCTGCCTTCATGGTGGATCAATCAGACTCACTGAGTCACAGCTGGTTTATAGCCTGTAGATCAAGGATCCATAGATACAGCCCCTTGTTAGGATCAGTAATACTGATAAAAGAAGCGGTAATTGTGGTTTGTAGCGACAGTGGTCTCTGTGAGTGTCTTTGGGGGTTGTGATAAAGTGGCCGAACAGCGATTGAGGTATTGATCGTTTCAAGTCTATAGGGAATGGCACTTACTGTAGGAATAACTATCAAGCACAGGCAGTCAGGCACACAAGCTTATGGGACTCTACCCGATCCATGTTCAGCAGAGTTCAGTTCAGTCCATGCCCAGTTCAGCAAACAGTACAAATCTGGCTTTGGGCAGTAGTGAGTTAGTCTGGTGCCCAGGACTACATCACAACCACACCTTCAGCTGGGAGCTGGGGCACGAGCATTAGGGGGAGAGGGGGAAGAGGTGCTTGGGTAAAGGGTGTGGTGTATTAGGGTGGTGGGGGTTCATACTTGGCGAAGCCTATAAAGTCCTCGTGGTTGGTGTTGATGTAGGACAGCTCAATGTCAATCAGCAGCATCACCTAGAATGAAGACAGAGCTTCACTATGACAATAGAGTTCATTTTACATCACATGTACATTCATTTAGTCGTTGAACAGACGTCATTTACAATCAGCGCATCAACAACCACTTATCACAATCAGGCAAAGCCAGTCCGAGTACAGAAAAGACAAGTGCAAGAAAGGCAACTACAAACAATTGATTTCAAATGGAGAAATATATTTCTTAAAAATCTCTTGTTGGGAGGGTTTCTTTGTCAGTGGTCAGGTCCTGCATTAAAAAAAGCATCTCAGAGTAGGAGTGCTGATCTAGGATCAGGTCCCCCTGACCATATCATCTAATTCATTATGATCTAAAAGGCTGAACTGATCCTACGTCAGCACTCCTACCCCGAGACTCCTCGTAAAACAGGCCCTAAATGCACTGACCTGGTCCTTGGTCTTGCCCTCTCTCTCTCTGACGTAGGTGGTGACGATCCTCTCGGTCTCCTCTCTCAGCCGGGGGTAAGAACCCAGCTGCAAGGTTATACAAAACAACTGCAACACTGACCATATAGACAAAGAGAATCACTAGCATACACTAACACTCTGGCATGACTATCCAGACAGACCTACCTTCCATTTACATATACAACAGACAGGATATGAAGCACATACACTGAGTGGACAAAACATTAAGAACACCTGCTCGTTCCATGACAGACTGACCAGGTGAAAGCTATGAAACCTTATTGATGTCACCTGTTAAATCCACTTCAATCAGTGTAGATGAGGAGAGGAAACATGTTCAAGGATTTTGAAGAGGGTGAATGGGCAAGACAAAATATTTAAGTGCCCTTGAACAGGTTATGGTAGTAGGTGCCAGGCGCACCGGTTTGGGTCAAGAACTGCAACGCTGCTGTGTTTTTCATGCTCAACAGTTTCCTTTGTGCATCAAGAATGATCCACCACCCAAAGGACATCCAGCCAACTTGACAACTGTGGGATGCATTGGAGTCAACATGGGCCAGCATCCCTGTGGAACGCTTTCAACACCTTGTAGAGTCCATGCCCTGACGAATTGAGACCTGTTCTGAGGGCAAAATGGGGTGCAACTCAATATTAGGAAGGTGTTCTTAAATGTTTCTTACACTCAAGTGTCCAGGATAGGGGAAGGACATAGGCATTCAGCAGTGAATATAGTAATCATATTAACTACCACACACACACTCACTCCATAATGGGCATGCACATAGGATGAATGTCTGTGATCTATGGCATAAGGGCAGCGCTTTCAGCCTCAGCTGGGAATGACCATGATGGATACCATGATGTGATGTCATGATGATTAGCTCTAGTTGACTGGAAATGGATCAATGGCTAAAATACATAGAAACATTTAGGAAATTCGATCATTCAACCTATAATTGTTTTTTATTTTTTTAAGTTAATTAACTTACAGTTGACACTATTTTCCTGTGACAGTAAACAATCATTCCAAGCTGACGGTGATTGCTGATATTATTTCATGTTAGTGAAGAACAGATCAGGAGAATGAAGAAGAAGAGGGTGAAGGACAGAGTGAAGGGCAAATCCTTTCTTCAGCTGAACTAATACCAGAGGTAGAGTGACAGTGAAAGGGATGGACTGTGGTGGGTCTTTGAAATGCAATTCCCCCCCTCCATCCACAAGATGGCATGGTTGTTAAGCAGCACTGTTGCTATGGCAACACCCCCTCTAATGGGCTCTGATGTTCTGGTAGACAGAGGTCTGGGTCTTGAGGAGGAGGGGAGATTGGGATGGAGGAGGCAGATGGAGGGAGGAGGCAGATGGAGAATCAGTCTTAATGTGCTCAAATCAAACAGGGCACGGGTGAGGGGCTGCTGAAAGGAAGTTAAGACGCACTGCTTAAAATTCGGATGAGATTTGCAAGTCAATGCTTGATTGGACACGTGTGGCTTGGACAAAAGGACAGGATGTGTGTGGCGAGGGAGGGATACACACAATCCAGGCACTGAGGAGCGATGGCGTGGGGGAGGATTTCATTAGGATAGAGGTTGCTGATTGGAGCGCGGTGGAGGAGAGGTGCGAGGGGAACAGGGACGGGCATTCAATCACAGATGAGAGGATACGCTCCAGAACACTCGCTCTCTCTTCTTTCTCTCCCCCCCTCTTTCCTGTGAGGGGCGAGTCTGCTCTTGGTTACCTTGACGGAACACTTCATGACGAGCGCGGTCAGCTCGGACACCACCAGATCCACACATTTCAGGCTGGGCTCTTTCAGTTTGAGGATCTGCTTTTTGACTATGGCCTCGAAGGCCAGGTCAGGGGTGAACAACCCCGTTCTGAGGGGGTACGGGGGGCGTAGTGTAGGGGGGCAGCATAGAGAGAGGGATAGACAGAAATAACAAGAGGCGAGAGAGAGAGAAATACAGGAAAGAAAGAAAAACAAGAAGATTCTTAGTTTAGTTAGTTATCTGTCAAACTAGAAATCTCGTCTCTAGAAATACGAGTAAAGCAAGAAGATGAGGACAAGCCGCAGGCTTTCACATCCTCTTCTCTTGACAGGGCAGTTCTTCTCAAACTAGGTATATAATATAGATATGTGGGCACATATTCAACTCACAGTACCCACATAACTAACACCCTAGCTATGTCAGTCCTAAGTGTGTATCATTCTTAGACAGATGAGACCTGCAGCTTGTCCATGTGAGACCAGTGATGCTCGGGGAATGGCCATCCCCAACCATCCCGTCTCCACGACGACGACACCACAACCGTCACAAAACACGACAGCAGCACCTGGCACACAGGCTAGCTGTGGCGGGCTGAGGGGGAGTCAAACTGTCCCCATATCTGCCCCATCCAGTCCTCTGGACATACACCACACTAAATATACACAAGTGTGTATAGAGTGTTTTTATTTGATTTATTTAACCTTAATTAACACATTTTTATTTACAATGGTGACCTACACCAGCCAAACCTGGACGACACTGGGCCAATTGTGCGCCGCCCTATGGGACTCCCAATCACGGACGGTTGTGATACAGCCTAGATTTGAACTGAGATGTAGTGCCTTAGACCGCTGCTCCACTCGGGAGCCCCCGGGTGGTTACACAGTAGACGTTCTGATTAGGGCCAAGAGTTTTTATTCACTGACTAACTACATGACCTGACTGGAAAATCTCTGGGCCCTAGTTGTGCTATCTAAAGGGTCATAGAGGCCATGGATGGACAGCTGTTTTGGAGCAGAGTGGGTCAGTGTTGTGCCCCCCTCAGTGTCGCCCCCTTGTGGCCAGGCTGGGTCGGGACAGGACAGGAGTCTGGACACCAGGCTGCAGTACCTTGTTGGTGCACTGCCTGACTGTGTTGATGAGCTCCTGAATGACAAGGTCGATACATTTGATACAGGGCTCTTTCAGCTTAATGATCTGCTTTTTCACAATGGCCTCAAACGCCAGGTCGGGAGTGAACAGGCCCGTTCTGAGGACGCACAAAGACAGACAGGGGGGGGACAGAGATAAGGAGACGGACAGACAGGGATAAACAAACAAAAAACTGACAGAAGTAGGACGACAGACAAGTTATTGTCCAGAGAGATAGCATACAAACAGACAAAAGCAGATAAAGACGAGTCAGTCCAGAAAATTAGAAAAGTACATATTAAAAAAAATCTAAAGATAATAAAACAGACATTCACAGACAGAAATAAAGAAGAGAGAGCAGAGCCAAGGTTATCAGCATACAAACATGAAATGAAATGGGTTTAGATTTCACGTCGAACAACAACAACCATTTGAGTGTATGATAGGCAGTTCTGTGGGAGAGTGATCTGTGGGCATTTTAGGCTAATTGCTCTGTGATCGCTAAGCATGCTGTGGGTCAGTTTTACATGAAAGGAGGAAACAGAGAGGGTTGACAGTGAAGAGGAAAGAGCTGAACACAGTGGTGGTGATGTGGAAAGACACAGGACGGCCCCTCCTCTCCTCCACTTGCCTGACACCATGGACATTCTTGATGGCATGACTGATCTCCCTCCTCAACTCCTTCTCATCAAACACAATCTGACAGAGAGAAAAGAGAGAAGAAGAAAGAACAAACAATAGAAACACTGTTAATCCATTCTGCACTCTAAAATTCACACTTCTAAACAAGTCAATCAACTGTGGTCAAAACAGTCAAGCAGGCAGATGAACTTCTCTTGTGGAAATATTGTGACAGTGAGTATTGAGACCGCAGCGCTCACCTTGACCAGCTCGAAGGGGAAGCGCTCGTGGAAGATCCGGTTGATTTTGGCACCACCCGACAACTCTGCTGTGTCCACCTGGTCCCCAGAGCCCTCGATACGCTTCTCAAAGTCCACCCCAAACTGCTGCACCATCCTGGGATGAAAGACAGAGAGTCAGGGTCAACTCTGGAGCTACTCATTATGGTGGTGTGTGTGTCCTCTACTCACTGCAGCAGGGCCTTGGTCTTGCGTGTGGGGTCGTCGGGACGGAAGTTCTTGTACTCCTCCACCTCTTTCTCCAGGGAGAGCACCTGGCTCTGCAGCTTACTGCGCAGCCCAGGCAGAGTGTCCCTGATGTGGTTGGTCAGTTGCTGAGGAGAGAGAGAGGGACACCGTGAGGGAGGAGAGGAGGGAGAGGGACACCATGAGTGAGGGAGGAGGGAGAGGGACACCATGAGTGAGGGAGGAGGGAGAGGGACACCGTGAGGGAGGAGAGGAGGGAGGGAGAAGGAGAAATGGAAGGGATAGAATGAGCGAGAAGTAGAATAGGATGGGAGAGAATGTATAGTGAATGAAAGAGCAAGTGAGTTTCAAGGAACATTATAGCCTGGTTTAAGATCTGTTGGTGCCGTCTCTCAGAGTTCACAAGAAAGCAAAACAACTGATCTGGAAGTCAGACTAGAACGTCAGTGTAGATTAACAGAAAGGGGAACGTTGAGTAATCTCTCACCTGGTTTAGTTGTTTCTGCAGGTGTGGGGTGCCCATGCGCTCGGCCATGTGTCTGTAGCCCGGGTGAGACAGGAAGAACTTCCTCTCAGCAGCCAGCGCAGCGCGGATGTCCTTCCTGCCATCTATGTCCTTCTGACTGCGGTTCACCACGCCGATATAACCTGGAGAGAGAGCGCACACTTATTCCTCTGCAGTCCATGAGGTGTGTGTGTGTGTATGTGTCTCCCCTCACCTCTACGTAGAGGTAGCAGTTTGTTCTCCAGGATGTCTTTAGCATCCGTCCCTTCGTCCATCAGGTCCAGCTTTGTGATCACGCCAATAGTGCGCAGACCTGAACAGAACCAAACAGTTCATCTCATCATATTAATCCTGACTACTGCCTGTCCACCATCCACCCAGCCTTCCATTCCTCATCTCCTTCAATTCAATATTCTTATTGGACAAGTCCAGGTACTGCGTCAATGTTTCAGTCTATTTGGTGCACCAAATGAACACCACCCAGAAATCAAGTGCCCATCCTCATCCTTTGGTCCTGGGAGTTCAAAAAGAGAACCAGTACAGCACCACTAGGCTAGTCCCTTACCCTGTGGGTCCACCTCCTAGTCCCTTACCCTGTGGGTCCACCTCCTTGGCAATCTTGAGGGCGTCGGAGTTGGCCAGGTCCTGGTTGGCGGGGGTGACGGCCAGGATGAGGCAGCTCTCCTTGGTGATGAACTGCAGCAGCATGTCCCTGATCTGGTGCTCTATGTCCAGCGGCTGGTCCCCCACTGCTACCTTAGTCATCCCCGGCAGGTCGATCAGAGTCAGGTTTAACACTGAGGGTGAGATGGAGGGGGAGGGAGAAGGTTATGACTGTTGCCATGTAGACTATATGATGTGTGTTACATTGTGTATACATGTCCTTGTATGGCATGGCGAAGGTAGTTTCTTTGAAAGGTTGATACATGAATGTAAGTGTTTGCTGCGCTTTTGTGTGTGCATGCGTGTGTGTGTGTGTGTGCGCATACGTCCAACTGAACGTGTGCATGCATATGTTAAAATGAACACCAAATGAATAACTGTTGGTGAGCATTACCGTTAGGGGAGTAGACCCGGAGGTTGATGGGGATGGGGGAGATGCCCTTGTTGGAGCCTGTGATCCTGTCTGTCTCCGCCTCAATCTCCGCCCGGACCTCCTCAAAGTCCACAAACTTCCTCCCTTTACAGTGTAGGAACTCTGCATACTCTACAGACACGACAGAGAGAGAGAGCGCGAGACAGAGACACAGCGAGCGAGACAGAGACACAGCGAGACAGAGACACAGAGAGCGAGAGAGAAGAAAGTCTTTACCAGGCACCAGACAGTGTTGTTGAGTGGAGGAGGCAGGTCCATGGCAACAGCAATGAGGACAGATAAGGCCATGGTTGTATGAGAATTCAGACTCACCGGCTTTGTTAAAGCACAGCTGCAGGATCAGAGGTCTACGGGTGACAATGCCTGATCCTCGAGGAAGAAAATCCCTGAGAGAGAGAGAAAAGGAGAGAAATTAAATTAGGAAAAAATTAAGTGAGGGAGAGAAGGAGACCAAGAACGTGAGGGGGCGAGCCCCAGACAAACAGAAAAAACAGACAGTCAAATTACTCAGTACACTAAAAGGTCCATTTCCTCACACTATATCCTGTGCGAAATAGATGAGCATGGGGAAATGTCACACTTCATGACCCATCTGTCAACAAAAAGTAATTTGGTCTCATGATGCCCCTGAAGATCAATTCATTTGCTCAGCCACTTTGTTGCCACGGTTACATAGATTTAGGTAATGTGGCGATTTAGAACGATGCACTCTGTCACTCGTGGTCTCACAGCACGATGGAACAGGGGAGAGCCTCTTGATGAGGATGCAAGGCGAGGCACATACATTCAGTAGAATATTTCAAGTGATTGTGTGTTGCAAGCTGGCTGTGTCAATGTGTAAGATACCGCCTAAGGTAAGATTACATCCATAGTAGCCTTGATACTTGACATTGAGCTGAAGTATATTTAATACATTCACTTATCTGACAATTAAGATGATTCATTAGTCCTAGCCAGTGCACATTGAACATAGATAAACTCCCCTTTTCAGGACCCTGTCTTTCAAAGATATTTAGTAAAAATCCAAATAACTTCACAGATCTTCATTGTAAAGGGTTTAAACATCGTTTCCCATGCTTGTTCAATGAACCATAAACAAATAATGAACATGCACCTGTGGAACGGTCGTTAAGACACCAAAAGCTTACAGACTTTAATCAATTAAGGTCACAGTTTTGAAAACTTAGGACACTAAAGAGGCCTTTCTATTGACTCTGAAAAACACCTAAATGGTCCCTGCTCATCTGCGTGAACATGCCTTAGGCATGCTGCAAGGAGGCATGAGGACTGCAGATGTGGCCAGGGCAATAAAATGCAATGCCCGTACTGAGAGACAACTTAGACAGCGCTACACGGAGACAGGACATACAGCTGATCGTCCTCGCAGCGGCAGACTATGTGTAACAACACCTGCACAGGATTGGTACACCTGAACATCAAACCTGCGGGACAGGTACAGGATGGCAATAACAACCTTCCGAGTTACACCAGGAACGCACAATCCCTCCATCAGTGCTCATACTGTCCACAATAGGCTGAGAGAGGCTGGACTGAAGGCTTGTAGGCCTGTTGTTAGGCAGGTCCTCACCAGACATCACCGGTGCCTACGGGCACAAACTCACCATCGCTGGACCAGACAGGACTGGCAAAAAGTGCTCATCACTGACGAGTTGCGGTTCTGTCTCACCAGGGGTGATGATCGGATTCACGTTTATCGTGGAAGGAATGAGGGTTACACCGAGGCCTGTATTCTGGAGCAGGATGGATTTGGAGGTGGAGCGTCACAGCATCATCGTACTGAGCTTGTTGTCATTGCAGGCAATCTCAATGCTGTGTGTTACAGGGAAGACATCCTCCTCCCTCATGTGGTACCCTTCCTGCAGGCTCATCCTGACATGACCCTCCAGCATGACAATGCCACCAGCCATACTGCTCGTTCTGTGCGTGATTTCCTGCAAGACAGGAATGTAAGTGTTCTGCCATGGCCAGCAAAGAGCCCAGATCTCAATCCCATTGAGCACGTCTGGGACCTGTTGGATTGGAGGGTGAGGGCTAGGGCCATTCCCCCCAGAAATGTCTGGGAACTTTCATGTGCCTTGGTGGAAGAGTGGGGTAACATCCTACAGCAAGAACTGGCAAATCTGGTGCAGTCCATGAGGAGATGCACTGCAGTACTTAATGCAGCTGGTGGTCTCTCCAGATACTGACTTACTTTTGATTTTGACCCCCCCCTATTTTTACACATGTTAAGTTTGCTGAAAATAAACGCAGATGACAGTGAGTTTCTTTTTTTGCGGAGTTGAATTGAACTTTAAATCTGACAAACATGGGCCTACAGTGCAGACAAGCCTGACCATGTGCAACTGTACATAGAGTTGTTTCTTTCTTGTGTATATTTTGTCTGTTTCCCTCTTAAAGTGACAGACCATCACCAGGCACATTCCAAACCCAACAGCCCAATTGAGTCATCTCTCAGAGGGGAACACATACCCCACAACCACCAGCCACCACGGGACTCTCCCACTCTGAGCTGGGGCCCTGCCTGCCTGCCTGCTGTAGCCTCTAGCCTGACTTTGGGGCTCCCGAGTGGCGCAGCGGTCTAAGGCACTGCATCTCAGTGCTAGAGGAGTCACTACAGACCCTGGTTTGTTTCCAGGCTGTATCACAACCGGCCGTGAAAACTCCCTACATCTGGTGGTAATAACGCTGAACTCTGGGCCTGGTACAGCACAGTCTAACAAGACAAACCTACCTCCCTCCTCCTCTTTCTAACCCAACATCTAACGCCACATGCAGAAAGACGCCGGAGGGAATGGAGATATAGTCAGTCTGCTTTAGACTAGAAGCTATGTCACACACAGGACAATCAGGATGGAGCCATACTGTTGACTATTACAGAGGCACTCACACTATAGACTAGACCTGTTGAACAGTGGGAACATTCTGGATGGCCTGAGTTCAGCACTAATGTTGTGTGCTGCAGATCATGTAGAGTGTTTTGTTTGTCATAGAGAAAGCCTGTCTAACTGGGAGAGTGGGATGCCAGTATAGAAAAGCTCTGGCAGGGGGTGAGAGAGAGATAGGGAGAGGTGGAGAGAGAGGGAGGAAAAAGGGAGATGTATTTGTAATAATGACAATTACAACAATACTGAATGAACTTATTTTAACTTAATATAATACATCAATAAAATCAATTTAGCCTCAAGTAAATAATGAAACATGTTCAATTTGGTTTAAATAATGCAAAAACAAAGTGTTGGAAAGTAAAAGTGCAATATGTGCTATGTAAGAAAGCTAACATTTCAGTTCCTTGCTCAGAACATATGAAAGCTGGTGGTTCCTTTTAACATGAGTCTTCAATATTCCCAGGTAAGAAGTTTTAGGTTGTAGTTATTGGAATTATAGGACTATTTCCCTCTATACCATTTGTATTTCATTAACCTTTGACTATTGGATGTTCTTATAGACACTTTAGTATTGCCAGTGTAACATTACCTCTCCTCACTCCCCCTGGGCTCGAACCAGCAACAGAACAACAGCCACCATCGAAGCAGCGTTACCCATGCAGAGCAAGGTAAACAACCACTGCAAGGCTCAGAGCGAGTGACGTTTGAAACGCTATTAGTGCGCGCTAACTAGCCAGCCATTTCACTTCAGTTACACCAGCCTCATCTCGGGAGTTGATAGGCTTGAAGTCATAAACAGCTCAATGTTTGATGCACAATGAAGAGCTGCTGGCATAACACATGAAAGTTCTGTTTGAATGAATGTTTATGCGCCTGCTTCTGCCTACCACCGCTCAGTCAGATTATATGCAACACAGGACACGCTAGATAATATCTAGTAATATCATCAACCATGTGTAGTTAACTAGTGATTATGATTGATTGTTTTTTTATAAGATAAGTTTAATGCTAGCTAGCAACTTACCTTGGCTTACTGCATTCGCGTAACAGGCAGTCTCCTTGTGGAGTGCAACAAGAGAGAGGCAGGTCATTATTACGTTGGACTAGTTAACTGTAAGGTGGCAAGATTGGATCCCCTGAGCTGACATGGTGAAAATCTGTCGTTCTGCCCCTGAACGAGGCAGTTAACCCACCTTTCCTAGGCCGCCATTGAAAATAAGAATGTGTTAACTGACTTGCCTAGTTGAATAAAAGTTATAAAAATAAAAGCAAATCGGCGCCCAAAAATACCGATTTCCGATTATTATGAAAACTTGAAATCGGCCCTAATTAAAAATCGGCCATTCCGATTAATCGGTCTACCTCTAATGTATTACACTAGTTATACATCCCCACCACTCTCACTGGACCCGTCCTCCTCTCCATTCACACACACTTCATCAGTTCAACTGGACAAAGACAGACAAATGATCACAGTATCACACAGATAGTCAGAGACACAGCCAGAACAAGATACTTCTGTGAGTACATGCACCTTGTGCACAGAATAAATACATGACCTAACACACACCATATCCACAGAGATATACAGCCATAAAAGCCCCCACTCGAAGGGAAGAGAGGACATGTGTGTGCATGTCCATTATTGATGTGCTGTAAATGATAGAGGAGCTGAACAGATTGTGTATCATTCTATGCATTATGAATAGGCCAAGCAAAGACCAGCAGTCTCTGAGCCTCCCTCTTTCAATGCTGCAGAAAATAGATACAATGAAAGAGAAGGGTCAGACAGAACCAACATTGAACACTCCTCTGCCTCTGATCTGCCTCTAACTACCAGGCATTCCACAGCCATCAGGGTTGGGGTGAATTCCATCTAAATTCAAGATCAGGATTTGAATAGGATCCCTATGGAATAAATCTACTAACAGAAATGGAGTTGTTCCCAACTTCAACCGACCCTGACTGTTATACTGAGGCTGGAAGCAGCCCGGCATGGTCTGGTTCAGAGTAGCCTATGTACTGTAGTAGACTGGATGACAGTAATAGACTGACTGGCCTATTAAAATATTCACAGCTCTGCAGTAGACTACTTGACTGTGTTTTGGAGACTGTCCCTGGATTACTGTAGTCGACTGTGTAGTAGATGTGTTCTAGACTGTGTCAAATCAAATTTTATTTGTCACATACACATGGATCACAGATGTTAATGCGACTGTAGCGAAATGCTTGTGCTTCTAGTTCCTAGTCACTGGATGACTGTAGTAGATGTGTTCTAGACTGTGTCCCTGGATGACTGTAGTAGACTGTGTAGTAGACTGTAGGGTTGGGCGGTATCCAATGTTCATACCGTCATACATTCATGTCCCTTTTTTCCAGGGTATAGAGTATTACTGGAAGTGCAGACAAGGGGCGCCATTTTAAAATGTATATTTTTATTTACATTTTTGTGCGCACAAAACAATTTAGGCAACAGGGATGTTGATCCAGGAGGGGATTGAATGTCTCTGCTGAAACCAAGAAGCTTGACATCTAGCCACTTAGCTAGCCAGTTAGCAAACCAAATGCATAGCGGTTTCTCTGAGCTGGATATCATTTATTTGACGCATCTTAGATTTCCTCTGGTTATGCTTAACTTATAGTTCTAAGCAATGTTTTACATTTTGAGGGAAATGTGCAAATTTCAGGTCAGCGGAGTGCAAATTTGAACATTGTCAAAATTCTGTGCAACTTCCGGCATGCGCTTACTGTGAACATGGAGGCCGTACCCGCTTAATAATGTATGCCTACCAGAGTGGGCTACCATTAAAAACAATGGAGAGAAAAAGCATCCCATAACATTACAGAAATAGCTGTTCTATCATTGTCTACAGTACCAGCAAATGTGTGGTGTTCAGTGTGGGCATACAGTGGTTCGTCCTTTAAAAGTTGCAGCGTACAGCAGCGCAGCTTGCATGGTGCCGCAGAATTCTATGGTACGTTATTTAAATGTGAACCACTGGTACCATTAACACTAGTTAGTGCTAGTTTGACCACCAGGGGCATATTTGAGAAGCATTTGATAGCCTTCAATAGTGGCTGTACTAGAGAATTTAAAACCTTTTTGTAGAACATAGTATATGGGAATGATATTAAGAAAATGCAACATTTCTGAAAATGGTGTTTCTATTCCAAGAAAAACAAAAAACCCTCTGTGTTTCCGTTAGGGTGCAACCAAAAATTTTGCGCTGTACAACGTGATGGTTGGGAGTAGGCTACAGTACTGGGCTATTTAGCTAAAGAATCCCTGTGTCGTGCTGGCATGCGAGAAACCGGGGTTCAACTCCCCGACGGGGAGGAAGGAGTAGGCTGTTCTTGTAAATAAGAATTTAACTGATTCCATATGTGTTATTTCATAGTTGTGATGTCTTCACTATTATTCCACAATGTAGAAAATAGTAAAAATAAAGAAAAAGCCTGGAATGAGTAGGTGTCCAAACTTTTGACTGGTACTTGCTTAAATAATATTATGGTGTTTCTATTCCAAGAAAAACAAAAAAACCTCTGGGTTTCCATTAGGACAGAAAGGAAAATACGGCGCTGTACAACGTGACGGTCTGGAGTACAGTACTATCTGTAGAATCTAGCTAAATTTAGCTAAAGAAGGTGTAGGCTGTCCCTGTAAATAAGAATGTGTTCTTAACAGACTTGCCAAGTTAAATAAAAGGTTACACTAAGAACATAACATTTTCTAATTCTAGTCTAACCAATACACAGAGATTCAGAGAAAATAAAAATCTCATTGATATATCAAGAACAATCCCCGTGCTCGTCTCAGAACAGCGGGAATGGTTCTAAAATAGTTGTAGGTTATTGCTTCAAATCCTATTGCTTCTAACTTCAATATACTCTATAAATAAATAAGACCTACACCACTTTTAAGAGCACATTACTCAACACTAGTGAGACTCACGTCGTCTACGGTAGGCCTACATTATATAAAGAAATATGACATGACTCTCCGCCAATATTTACATATAGAGGATTGGAGGAATCTAAATGAAAACCAAACGCCACCTCATGGGTCTCCCGGTGGCGGCCGGCACGGTATCGAACCTGCATCTGTAGCAAAGCATTTTGCACTGCAGGAGCCCCCATCCACTCGGGGGTCCCCCATCCACAATATCAAAATACTGAGAGGTGTTGGTGAAGGTATAGCCCATAATCAGCTATTATAATACTGTACATGGTGTCCAGGCCAAAACATTTCTTTATTAAAGACTATGAGAAAGCATGTTGGTACTTATTTATTTTGATCCAAAGCCATGAATGAGTGAGTCACTCAGCTTTATGTAGGTGCTGGTCTATGACTGTCATCAACTTGATTATATATATATATATATATATATATATATATATATATATATATATATATATATACACACACAGTGCCTTGCGAAAGTATTCGGCCCCCTTGAACTTTGCGACCTTTTGCCACATTTCAGGCTTCAAACAATATAAACAAGATATAAAACTCTATTTTTTTGTGAAGAATCAACAACAAGTGGGACACAATCATGAAGTGGAACGACATTTATTGGATATTTCAAACTTTTTAACAAATCAAAAACTGAAAAATTGGGCGTGCAAAATTATTCAGCCCCCTTAAGTTAATACTTTGTAGCGCCACCTTTTGCTGCGATTACAGCTGTAAGTCGCTTGGGGTATGTCTCTATCAGTTTTGCACATCGAGAGACTGACATTTTTTCCCATTCCTCCTTGCAAAACAGCTCGAGCTCAGTGAGGTTGGATGGAGAGCATTTGTGAACAGCAGTTTTCAGTTCTTTCCAGATTCTCGATTGGAAACTTTGACTTGGCCATTCTAACACCTGGATATGTTTATTTTTGAACCATTCCATTGTAGATTTTGCTTTATGTTTTGATCATTGTCTTGTTGGAAGACAAATCTCCGTCCCAGTCTCAGGTCTTTTGCAGACTCCATCAGGTTTTCTTCCAGAATGGTCCTGTTTTTGGCTCCATCCATCTTCCCATCAATTTTAACCATCTTCCCTGTCCCTGCTGAAGAAAAGCAGGCCCAAACCCTGATGCTGCCACCACCATGTTTGACAGTGGGGATGGTGTGTTCAGGGTGATGGGCTGTGTTGCTTTTACGCCAAACATAACGTTTTGCTTTGTTGCCAAAAAGTTCCATTTTGGTTTCATCTGACCAGAGCACCTTCTTCCACATGTTTGGTGTGTCTCCCAGGTGGCTTGTGGCAAACTTTAAACAACACTTTTTATGGATATCTTTAAGAAATGGCTTTCTTCTTGCCACTCTTCCATAAAGGCCAGATTTGTGCAATATACGACTGATTGTTGTCCTATGGACAGAGTCTCCCACCTCAGCTGTAGATCTCTGCAGTTCATCCAGAGTGATCATGGGCCTCTTGGCTGCATCTCTGATCAGTCTTCTCCTTGTATGAGCTGAAAGTTTAGAGGGACGGCCAGGTCTTGGTAGATTTGCAGTGGTCTGATACTCCTTCCATTTCAATGTTATCGCTTGCACAGTGCTCCTTGGGATGTTTAAAGCTTGGGAAATCTTTTTGTATCCAAATCCGGCTTTAAACTTCTTCACAACAGTATCTCGGACCTGCCTGGTGTGTTCCTTGTTCTTCATGATGCTCTCTGCGCTTTTAAAAACGGACCTCTGAGACTATCACAGTGCAATTTGTTTACCTTCATTAGACAACTTTGTTCCAATATTTCTGTAATTCAGGGATATTTATTCCCATAGTAATTCGTTATGGATCCATAACTAAACATACATTGGCATTTTAAAAGAGTATTTTTATCACTATTTCATTAACGAAAGCATTATTAGTTACATTTTTTTAGTTTGAAAGTGCAGAATGGCACTAAGAACAGAACAACGGGAACGTTTCCCTAGTCAGCACCATTATGAGTGCAATGCCCCTTAAGGTGTTGCCAGTGTGCAATCCCCCGCCCCCCCCGCCCCCAACATGACCGGTCAGGAGTGGCCTACAGTAAAAGCAAAATAATCCCAACAAAATTAAATAACCTTAGTGTAACAAGTGTTTTAGTAAGTAATACTGAAGTCGTGCACAATTATCAGTTTCCATTTAGGTTTATGTTGCCCATTCATTGTCAGGGAGACACAGTAGAACCCAAAAGCATAATCAGTGCTCCAACTCCCCCATTAGCTGGTCCGGAGCAATGAAGTGGTGACGCAGGGTACTGCACTAAAACACAAATTACCTCCAAGTCCCGCAGCATAATTGCAAACTTTTAGTGGAGCAGCAACTGTACATCCATGAGACTTTTGAAAAAAAAAACATGCAGGGCCTTACATTAACCTGTTTATTCACCTGACCTTCAGATAAGGTGACTGAAAATGTGTTGTTTGATGCAAGAAACCCCTTTACAAAATAAAATGCATTATTCCCATACCATTATTACAGAGAATCAGACAAATTACGCTACCGTCTGCCTATTATTCCACTAAGTTTATTCAATAGTCTCAAAATACAACACTGCCCCTTTAAGACCAAAGCTCTTTAACGGACTCGCTTTTCAAAGATGGCTAGAAATGCACACATTTTGAACTCTTCTATGAAGCAACCACTCCATTGTTGACTAAAAGTTAGCTATAACTGGGATAATAACTCACTAACTAGCAAGGAATATGAACACGTGCACAGGTGGCTACATGCAGCTCTCGCTTTGATCTCAAAACAAGTGCATCTACTAGTGACCGATCATGCTGTAAACACAGTCCAGTTCAAAAGTGAATGGCAGATCCATATATGGCAATGGCTATTTGCACATAGGCCTAATGCAGCTCTGACTGGTTATGGTGCGCAGGTCTGTGTAGAGTACTGGCCTGATCAAAATATAAAATGGTTCCATAGTAAAATGTTTAAGACAAAAGGTTAGCATGTTCAATAAATAAATTATAAATAATGTTTGTCTGTTCTCATTAAGATGCAAAAAGATTAAGATGAATGTAGTAGACTGTGTGTAGTAGACTGTTTCTGGATGACGCTGTAGTAGACTGTGGCCGTGGATGACTGTGTAGTAGACTGAAATGTTGAGGTCACTGTATGGTTTACCAGGAGGGGTGTGGAACACAAACATGGGTCTGAGGTTTGGTGAGAGGCGTGGGATTAACTCATGTGGCATCTTAGACCTCTATCATTATGGTTCTCAAATTCACAGCCTCAAGTTTGTCTGCCTCGCCAGGCTTTCAGTCCACTTTCAAGAATCAAATAGACTACAAAAGCTGAGTGGACAATGTATGTGACTGAGCTTTTGCAAAGATGCAGCTTGATGTACAAGACAGATTTTAGATGGTCAACATTCCTATTGCTTTTCCTTCCAAGGGGTTTGCATAATTTCCCCTTAATTTGTTACCATTTAGGCAAAACCTTCCAATTTGCAAACCATGTGAGTCAGTCAGTTCCTGGTCACCTCCCAGGTTCACAGTCCACTAGTCTCCTCTACCAGCACTGGCACAGCAAATCAGATAACAGCCCAGACCCAACCAGCTTGTACAGCTAGATATGACCTCCATACTCCCGCCCCCAGGGACAATGACATCACAGTCCAACAGCCACACAGAGAGCCAGAGTGGAGACCGCAAGATCCTCAATGATCTACATCAAGTTATTCATAGTCCAATAACACACATACACATAAAAGAGAAAAGCATGGAAAATGACATTTTATTAATACCACAGAGTGCAATTCAGCACACAGAACCATTCTACAGAAAGCCAAAGCAGTGTTAACCATTTAATGGCAGCATCTGCTAATAGCGTTTTTATTGTCCTTAGTGTGTTATTTGTTTATTCGAGTACAGGTGTTTATAGATGCAGCCATGTCAGATGACTCTCTGAGAAGGGGAGCAACAAGGGTTAGGCTAGTACCCCTCTATTACTTATTCACCCTGGACTAGAGGTAGACCGATTAATCGGAGTGGCCGATTAATTAGGGCCGATTTCAGGTTTTCATAACAAATCGGAAATCTGTATTTAAATTCATTTTTTTTTTACACCATTATTTAACTAGGCAAGTCAGTTAAGAACACATTCTAATTTGAATGACGTGCTATGAACGGTGTGTTAACTGCCTCGTTTAGGGGCAGAACGACAGATTTTCACCTTGTCAGCTCGGGGGATTCAATCTTGCAATCGTACAGTTAACTAGTCCAACGCAATAACGACCGTTGCACTCCACAAGGAGACTGACTGCCTGTTACGTGAATGCAGTAAGCCAAGGTAAGTTGCTAGCTAGCATTAAACTTATCTTATAAAAACAATCAATCATAATCACTAGTTAACTACACATGGTTGATGATATTACTAGATATTATCTAGCGTGTCCTGCGTTGCGTATAATCTGACTGAGCATACAAGTATCTAAGTATCTGACTGAGCGGTGGTAGGCAGAAGCAGGCGCGTAAACATTCATTCAAACAGCACTTTCGTGTGTTTTGCCAGCAGCTCTTCATTGTGCGTCAAACATTGCGCTGTTTATGACTTCAAGCCTATCAACTCCCGAGATGAGGCTGGTGTAACCGAAGTGAAATTGCTGGCTAGTTAGCGCGCACTAATAGCGTTTCAAACGCCACTCGCTCTGAGCCTTCTAGTAGTTGTTTCCCTTGCTCTGCATGGGTAACGCTGCTTCGAGGGTGGCTGTTGCCGTTGTGTTCCTGGTTCGAGCCCAGGGGGAGTGAGGAGAGGGACAGAAGCTATAATGTTACACTGGCAATACTAAAGTGCCTATAAGAACATCCAATAGTCAAAGGTTAATGAAATACAAATGGTATAGGAGGGAAATAGTCCTATAATAACTACAACCTAAAACTTCTTCCCTGGGAATATTGAACACTCATGTTAAAAGGAACCACCAGCTTTCATATGTTCTCATGTTCTGAGCAAGGAACTTAAACATTAGCTTTCTTACATGGTACATATTGCACTTTTACTTTCTTCTCCAACACTTTGTTTTTGCATTATTTAAACCAAATTGAACACGTTTCATTATTTATTTGAGGCTAAAGTGATTTTATTGACGTATTAAGTTAAAATAAGTGTTCATTCAGTATTGTTGTAATTGTCATTATCACAAATATTTTATATTATTATTTTAAATATAATTCTTAGTATTATTTAAAAAAGAAAAAAAAAGAAAAAATCGGTATCGGCTTTTTTGGTCCTCCAATAATCGGTAGCAGCGTTGAAAAATCATAATCGGTCGACCTCTACCCTGGACAGGAACCTAGGTCATCTAAGTTAGCTTATTGCCATGCTCAAACACACAGAAGCTTTTAACCAGTATTTCAAAATATCCTCCTGGGTGTCAGAAAAGTCGGATATGAACCCTTTGGTTGTCCTTATGTACATAGACACACAGTTGCTGAGTGAGTGAGTGTTTTTATTTTATATTTGACTAGGCAAGTCATTTAACAAATTCTTATTTACAATGATGACCTACCAAAAGGCCTCCTGCAGGGACGGGGGATTAAAAACAAAAAATATCTAATAAAAATCTAGGATAAAACACACACCACGACCAGAGACACCACAACACCACATAAAGACAGATCTAAGACAACACAGCATAGCAGCAACACATGACAACACAGCAACATGACAGCGCAGATTGGCAGCAACACATGACAACACAGCATGGCAGCAACACAAAACATGGTACAAACATTGGGCACAGACAAAAGCACAAAGGGCAAGAGGGTAGAGACAACAATACATCACGCGAAGCAGCCACAACTGTCAGTAAGAGTGTCCATGATTGAGTCTTTGAATGAAGAGATTGAGATAAAACGGTCCAGTATGAGTGTTTTTAGTTTCAGGGAACAACAAGGAAAGTCGATCACGTCTCCAACATGAACAGAATACCACGGGCAAACGCCATCCCACCTGACCAGCGACAGTCAATAGCAGCAGGGCACCTGGGAGACGGAGGTCCACATTCAATTAGACTGCCTTATGAAATGCCTACTTCAACTTCTGCTACACCACTCATTACAAGATATCTTGCGGTGGTACATTTCACTGACAACCGAACTGACTTTTGCATGTTGTGAAACGTCATAATCAATGGAAGAGGAACACATGAGTCAGAGTCAAAGACTTAAGCGGCTGCCAGTCAACCATTAGGCTCGATGACATCAGAGCTCAACAGAATTCACCTAGCACAACAAAAGTGTGGAGGCAGGCAGCCAAGGCGGGACAGAACAAGAGCTGCTCTAATTTCTAGGGTGTATTTCCACTGCTGGACTCATTCATTGTTGCTGCAGTAGACAGTGGAGATATACTACGGCCAGTCCGTAGTATATTACTTGATTTTTGAATTACTTTGTCAACTTTTATACTATTAATGACAGTATTAGTTTTACTGGTAATTGTATTATTACTGCAGTGTTGAGGAAGTCCACAAGAAAAAAAATGTATTGCACCGTTTATGCTGTATCCTGTGCATGACGAATACATGTTGATTTGAACTTATGTAACAAAAAGATACCCAAAAACAACATAAAACAGAAGAAAACATTTCGAACAGCCTAAATGCCATACTGATCGGCATCAGGACCCAAACCCTTCCGTGTTAAGATTGGTGGACAGAGACTTGCTAGCTACTTTTAGGTAGAATTTTTGGGAATCTGCCTCCCAAAAAAAGCTTCTCCCAAGTGGCTGTGACATCTACTCCCGTTGCCTGCTGCACTGCTGCTTGGAATCCACCTGGCAATCTGTTCACTGTCTGCCCTAGCCTGTCTCCCCGTTTGTTATAGGTACCCCTGCCACACTTATCCCTCTCTTCCGGGCTTTCACTCACCTCCAGCACACATGCACTTACACACACACTGCAGACTTTGGACTGATCTGAATTTTAGATAGGCTAATTAACTTACTCAGAAACACTTCAATTAACTAGGATAGGCCTACTATTGATTTATTTTCTATCATACTTTCATAGCCTACTGGACTCAGAGAGCTACTCTCACAAGCTCTTGTTGGGACGAGTGACTCTGAACTTACAACGGCTAGCCGCAAGTCCTTATATATTTCTTTCTTCTGCTTTATGCTATTTGCCTCATGACTCCTGCACACTTTGTTGACTATGAACTTGCTTGTTTACCCAACCGTGGGACAGACTGTTTGTTCCCACACTCGGGACTCTGACTCTACTGGTTACATGGACTCTTGGCACCCCATCCTATCCATCTCGTCGGCTTTATATTCATGTTACCTGATGAAATTGTACAATATGATCTTGTTGCCATCTGATGCACATTCAAATGTCACAAGACATCAACATTGCAGAGCTCTCGCTGTCCTCTGCCGTGCCCTGACTATTACTGCTGATGATATCTGGAAATGTGCATGTAGACCCTGGCTCATCTACTGTTGCTAGCACCAATTCTGACTTGTGCACTGATATCGGTTTCACTGATTTCTGCTCTCGTAAACGCCTGGGTTTTCTGCACATTAACACTAGAAGCTTATTGCCTAAAATGTATCAATTAAAAGTGTAGGTTCACAGCTCCGATCCAGATGTGTTGGTCATTACCGAGACGTGGTTAAGAAAGAGTGTTTTGAACACTGATGTTAACCTTTCTGGTTATAACATTTTTCAGCAAGACAGATCTTCCAAATGTGGAGTGGCAAACTTTACCAGGTGTGTCCATAAACAATTTAATTTTCTGGTTTTAAGTATTAAACTTTCAAATAGCTCCGTTGACTGTTGCTGGGTGTTTTTGGCCAACATCAGCACCGACCTGTACCCTACCTGCCCTAAGCTCCCTCCTGGCCCCTTACACTAAGTCTGAATTTGTCCTGCTAGGTGACCTTAACTGGAACATGCTTAAACCACCTGACCAACTCCTAAAGCAATGGGACTCGCTACATCTTTCAGATTATTACCAATCCCACAAGGTATGACTCCAAACATCCAAATGTGTATTATTATTATTTATTTATAACTACGCAAGTCAGTTAAGAACAAATACTTATTTTCAATGACGGCCTAGGAACAGTGGGTTAACTGCCTTGTTCAAGGGCAGAACAACAGATTTTTACCTTATCAGCTCAGGGATTCAATCTAGCAACCTTTCGGTTACTGGCCCAACAGTCTAACCACTAGGCTACCTGGCGCCCCAATAGCTACTCTCCTTGGTGTTATGCTCACAAATAATCCTGATAGGTCATTACAGAAAACATCACAATGATACCTTAGTGATCACCGTTTTACAGCCTGTGTTCGCAATGGCTGCTCAGCAAAACAACCTGTCCTGATTTGCCATAGAAGCTTGACTAAAAAAAAACTGAGCAAGCCTTCCTTTATGACCTGGCCTCTAAATTTGTAAAGAATCCACTTGATTCCCTTTGTCGAAGACGGTTGTACCTTATTTTTTTTTTAAACATTTTAAGTGGTATTGTTAACAAACACGCCCCATAAAGAAAATGAGAATTAAAAACAGGTTCAGCCCTGGTTCGACTGTGCTCAGGCAGAGTTACTCCACCTCAAGAATTCCATGTGGCGAAAGGCTCGGCACAAGCATCTTCAGTCTGACTGGCTCTCGTTCAGGCAAATGATAAATAAGTGCACTCAGGCCATCCAGAAGGCCAAAGTTAGTTACTTTAAGGACCAATTCTCTCTCTGTGGGTCTAACCAAGAAGTTCTGGAAAACAGTTAAAGACCTGGAGAATAAACCCTCCTCCTCACAGCTGCCCATGTCCCTTAATGTTGATGTGGTGGTAACAATACAATTTGGATATATTTTGGGTGGCGTAACCAGTTGGAAGGTTGTTGAGGGCGGTCACGTGTGTTGCAAAGCAGAGGATCACAGGTTCAAGCCCAGTATGGGCCTGACAACTCATACTAAATTGTTTAGTCTGAGACTGCCATCACTGAAGTCATTTGTGGTGACCAGGGGCCTCATACAAAACAAAGCCATCATCGATTGGATCGTCTCTAATCAGAGTATCAAAGCCAACGACACATTTTTAAACAGCTGCTTTACCCACGTGCTCTGACCCAACCCATCAGTTTCAGGACCAATCAGACAGCCCAGAATGTCTTCAAAATTCAGTAAAGTGTCAGAGGTACTCAGTTCCTTCTCAGCAATGGGTCTGGATCTAAGATCCGTGGACGTGGAGTAGCATTTGGCCGGAGCAAAGTGTCTGGGTAGCCAGGCAAGGGCAGTCAGACAGTGGAGGAAGCTAAGCTGTTAGCATCACACTGACCCCGTTACACGTCCCTCTCATATGGGCATAACTCTAAATGCTTTGTTGTGCATTTGTGTAGGCATGTTTGAGTGTGCACCTGTGTGTGAGCTTACTTCCCTAAGAGCTGTCAACAGGGGAATGTGGGAGGTCATTTCTGGCAGGAAAATTGAGGTCAGCAGCAAATGACTAACGTTAATTACAGCAGACATCTGTCAAGTGCTATTTGAGCACAAAGTCCCTCATCTGAAACTACATGTGTGTGTTGAGTGGTCATCTAGTATGTTCCCATTTGACTATGGAAATGCTCCATGTATTTGAGGTGCAAGGCAATGCATATCTAGAAAAAGTGTGTGTGTGATATTCTTCTGAGTGAGTCTTTGAATTGGGAAAACCTGCTTAACAAGCTGCTTTCATGGGTGCTTGTTTTGTGTCTTTATATGAAGCGTGATCTCACACACTGCTGATGTGGGAGACAGAGACAGGACCAGCCTGTTAAAGAGGGCTGTGGGTTAGAGCGCACAACACAAACAGGCAGATGGGAAAACAATCAAATGGGGTGAGAAAGAGGAAGCACTTAAGTGGAAATGATGCGAGAAAATAGGAAATTATGACAGACCCCACAGGGCCAGGTACACACCTGTTGTTTATACATCATACACACATCCTATCCAACAGTCTCCTCAGAGCCAACACTAAACTGGGTTAGTGAGTGATAGGGACAGTCAATGCATTATAAATGAACAAAACTGGTGCAGCTCAGGTATAGAGTACATATTTTCATTCATTAGCCACACAGGGGGAAAGTATTAGGCCCAAGGCGATTGATTATGTGCAACACAAAAGTATAGGCTGTTGCCTAGTGATAGACTGCCATGATATAGGTTGTGCATAGTGGGTCCTGTCCCGCTGACGATTTCCGGGTGTGGCATGGAACTTATAAATAGACCAGTGGGAGACCAGCCTACACCTAGGTTTCCCTTTGAAACAAGGGCAGAACACCAGTTAGCCCAACATGTACTCTTAAGAAGTCTACCATTACTCATTAAGGTCCAAGGATCTTATGGTGTTATTTTCAGAGGTAGACTGGCTTTGGCAGCCAAAAACTCCATCTAAACGTGAATCGATTCTAAAATCATGAAGCCCTTTACTTTTAATGTTACACCAATATCATTTCACTATGCAAAACATACACTTACTATACAATATTTTAGCAGGCTTTATCACAGTTGCACTTGACAGTATTTTCAGTGACAACACGTTTCTGGCAGCCATCTTCCGTCACACACAGGTGTTCATAGCACGCTAGATAGCTAATTAGCATCTGTCTCGCATAAACATACGCTGTAACATGGAGATATGGCGTTGTGAGAACAGTAACCCTAACCCTATTAAAAAGGTGTATATCAATTTATGCTTTCGTTTTAGAAAATTATTTCCCGCTGATATGAAAGAAAAGGTCCATAGGCTTCCAAAACCGTACCGCAAGCGATGCACGTTACGCCTCGATCACACCTACAGTGTTTTGCGCAAAATGGTTTGCAGCATCTGGATGCTGTGCAACAAAAGTTTAACATTCACCTTCTGCTAACATTTTTGTCAAGCTGTCTATGCGTACAGTTGGACGCATACCTTCGGCAAACGCAGTGTTCCATTGGAAATTAATGTACTCCTGGTGTACCAAAATGCAAAACACTGTCAGTGTGATCAAGGCGTTAATGTTCAGACCGAGCGTTGGGGATATTAACAAAACTCCTTCCTCCAATGACTTGTGTAATATAACGGAGTCATTCAAGGGCTAAACACCAGTGTGACATCACACAAAATACATTTTTCTCTAGTCTACACTACACCCACCTATTATCTCTGTACTCACCCACTATAAACAAGTTCTTTGGACCCCACAAAACTATACAGCATATTTACGCAGGATACATTGCCTAACTACCGGTAATATATATATTGTTTTACAGGCAAAGGGTATAAAATTCATAAGGGTATAGAAATTATACACAACAGCAGATCCTATGCAAACACCTCTGGGAAACCAATGTTGTTGGCCTCTTTGTGGCACCCCAACTTGCCAAGTGCAGCATCATATTTAAGTGGATTAAAGGGGGACAAGCAGCCTAATATTCAACTAAATGTTTTTCATATACCTAAATTCTAGACTACACTGCATACAGATTATGCTCAACATAGCCATGCCAGACTGAAACAAGCAGCTACTGTAGCTAGTTGTGTTCTGTTGTGTAATGTCATCATGTCATCATGTCACCCAGAGTTATAAAATACATACATCTCAAATGTAAAACAATTCAATGTGTACTGGGAACAGTCTACAATACACAAATAATTAAGTTATCAATCTAATCTACTGATCAGTCGACTGAAGTAGCCTGATTTAATTTCCGTGTTCGGCCCTGCTGACACTATTGCAGGAGCAAGTTGCCCCCAAAACGCTAGATAGCAAAGTTATTTGGTCCATATTTATTGCATTTAGTTTTATTTCCTTACATAAATAGATACTACTACGTAATATGTCTGGTCCTAGACCAGTGCCTCCAGGCAACTTTTCACGATTTCCTTTGAAACATTTGTCATTCGCCCTGGCTTGCCACGCAAACGTCGCATCTCACGTCAACATTTCGTTCCTCCTCTTTAGTTTTGTTTTGTTTGCTTACGCCAAGTGCGTAAATGAGTATGTGACCAAATACCCGTTTAGGAGCACGGATCATCTCACAACTTTACCAACTGGTTATCTAGCTAGCGAAATTTCTTACTTATTAAAGCAAACTCCAGGGAGCTTTTGCAAATTGAGTTGAGTGAGCACCACCAACCTGCCAACGAAATTTTCCAAGACCGAGCTTTTTCCAGCACTCTGCCCACCGACCACAGCAATTTGCGGTAAATCCAAGTTACAACTCTGGCCGATGGAACTGAAAGCGTCCTGAAGTTTGTTGATAAGGGGGATCAAATCTTCCATCCCCCGGTTCCCCATGGTTTCGTTGGATCGGCTCCCCTCCCGAACTAACGTTAGCCTACTACGTTAACGTTACTAGTTAGCAAGGTGCTCGGGTTACTCCGAAGTGTTGAATTCCACCTTTCAAGCCGCCCTGTCTTCACTCTGTCAAAGGAAAATATGCTGTTACAAATTGTGTAACTTCCAATTTAGTGGGATTACAGTAACGTGTTCTTATAAACACGAAAAATACTAAAAGTCAACGAAACGGATAGAAAACTCACAAAACAAAACTTCCACCATCCGGTCAGGCAAGTCGACATCCGACCTAACCGGTGATAAGGCTACCGCCTCCTGTCAATGAAATAATTGGTCAATCTCACTGCTCGTCTCTAATCACTCTCCTTTCATTGGCTAGTTGTTTTCAACGTCAAAGGGGTGTGTTCACCTCTGGACATTGCTTCAATGGGCAAATTCATACTTGATGATACAATTATTAAATGACAAGACATGCAAGGATAGCTTCTACGAGTTTGCTGTCAATGATATTGTAATGAAGACATATTTTTGACAACTCAATGCAAATATTACATTACTGTAGTTCCGGTATGTCACGTGCTTGTTGACGTCGTCTGTGTGCAACAACATGGCTGCGCCCATAACCAGAGGAGCTGCAACGAGCAGCCTTGAAACAGGCATGGTTGTCAAGAAAGCCGTTTCCATCGTTGCTCCTCTTGCTCTCCGAATCATCGCCGAATGTCCAGTGACCAAAGCGAGGGCTTGTGATCTCAAACTCCCTCATTGTACGGTCAGCACCCCAGTGTTCATGCCTGTTGGTACACAAGGCACGATGAAGGGAATCACTGTGGACCAACTCGATGATCTGGGATGTCAGATTTGTCTTGGCAACACATACCACTTGGGTATGAGGCCGGTAAGTGTAGCCCAATAATGTAAGAAAGGAGCCTAAAGTTACTCGTTATAGTCCAAGGACCTTACATGTTCTGTTTAAAGGGGCAATCAGAATTTGCTACATCCATTTTTGGATTTATACATTAATGATATGTACCCATTGATTCTTGAAGAATATAATTTATAAATGCCTCATGAGATTAGTTCAACTGTCATACCTCCAAAATATATACAATATCACTTTGTTTTACTCCAATCTTTGTAAACAAAGTTAATGTAAACAAACACAGTATAGCCTCAAAACATGGTCAAAGCTATAATTGTGATATCATGGATGGTCAGTCCTTGCATCCATAGCTCTGTCTATGAATTTGAGAATGGTTACATATCTCCAGCCCCATCCCTCAGCGTTTTAGTGAAACAGTGGTGGAGAGGCTTTTTTGTTAATGTTTCAACTGCTGATTTGCACTTTAAAGGCACATTTGCCCAGGAAGCCAAAACAGCCAAATACTCCATCTAAACGTTAATTGATTCTCACTTGCGGTTCGGTTCTAGAAACATAAATCCCTCTACTTTCATATCACATCAAAATAATTGAGCAAATGCACACTTACTGGTTTAACACAGTTGCGGCCAACAGTGTTTTTCAGTGACAAAAATCTGTGTATAACCCTATAAAGCTGTGTATAACCCTATAAAGCTGTGTATACATTTAACCTTTTGTTTTTTGAAAATGATTTATTGCTAATATGAAAGACATAAGGTCCTTATGCTTCCAAAACTGTACTGCAAGTGATGCGTGTTAATGTTCAGACTGAGCTTCAGGGCTCTTAACAAAACTCCCCTGTATAGAAGACGTCTTCGTAAAATAACTCTTATGTGTAATGTAATGGAACTGAGAGTCATTATCAATGGCTACATTAAGTGGTGCTAGGGCTATTCACATTGTGTATCAAATATGATTGACCTTGTAGACAGCTCTTTGTTGTCAGTGTCTGGTGTGCTGCAGACAGTGAGGATGGTGTTGTCTGTCTGTCCCATCACAGGGTCCTGAGCTGATTGAGAAAGCAAATGGCCTGCATGGCTTCATGAACTGGAAAAGAAACCTTTTGACTGTGAGTATCAGCTAATGTGTTGACTGCTTAATTGGGCTAAAAAGAACAAGGGTCTCTTTCACCCAAATGTCTGCTTTTCAAGATATGTGAGCATCATATGATGCAAAATGCATCATATGAGGAGGATTTCTGTATTTTGAAGGTCACATATCTTGAAAAATTGAGTGCTGACAAGAAAAACATTTTGGGACTACAGTATGTCAACGATGGACTATTGAAACACAAACCAAAAGATAGTTTTTGGTTTGAATTTTCCTTGAATCCCCACCATTTCTACATAGGACAGTGGGGGCTTTCAGATGGTGTCTCTTGTTGAACTATCTGAGGTTACTGAGGAGGGGGTCAAGTTCAAATCTCCTTACGATGGGAAGGAGATCCTTCTGAGTCCTGAGCAGTCAATCGCCATACAGAACAGTCTGGGTAAGAAGGACACAATCCAGTATCCACTCCCAATGAATCAGTCTGAAAAGTAAAGCCACTATACTTCAGGTAGTACTCCTGTTCTTCATTTTAATATCGCACCATTTCTGTTTTGTCCAGGGTCAGACATCATGATGCAGTTGGATGACGTGGTCAGCAGTACAGTGACTGGGCCACGGGTGGAGGAGGCTACGTGGAGATCGATTCGCTGGCTGGACCGCTGCATTGCAGCCAATAAGAATCCAGATAGACAGAACCTGTTTGCCATCATCCAGGGGGGCCTGAACGCAGAGCTGCGCAAAGCCTGTCTAGACGGTAAGATGTTCCCCCCTGTTTCATCTATGTCTATCGATGACTAACCTCCCTCAAAGCCGTTCAGCAAGGCAAATTGCTCTTCATGCCAAAATTAGTTTAACATCTTTTTTGGAAATACAGTGGAAAAGAGCTAATGAAAAATACATTATCTGTGCAGATGCTGATACCAAATTTCGTGAAATTTAAAAAATATTTTTCTGCTCCTGTGCTTTTTACAGAAATGACAAAACGGGATGTTCCTGGCTTTGCTATTGGTGGGCTGAGCGGAGGTGAGGAGAAGGATGATTTCTGGAGGATGGTGACACTCAGCACAGACCACCTGCCTCGGGAGAAGCCTCGCTACCTCATGGGGGTTGGGTATGGCTGCCATATTCCTTATGTTATAACAGCACATTTACATGCATAAATGACATAAGTTGCAAATGTTTTGTCATGCTGTACAGATATTTCTATGTATGTGGTTCATGTGTTTTGCTGTGGGTCACAGTTATGCAGTAGACCTGGTGGTGTGTGTTGCTCTGGGTTGTGACATGTTTGACTGTGTCTTCCCAACACGCACTGCAGTAAGTATTCCATTCTCTCACATATTATGAGTCACCTACTCTCTATTAATTTACTTTGAAATAAATATTCTTATCACAAGTGCAGAGAAACCCAATAGCTTATTTTATCATTTAGTCCATAGCAGTACTACTTTCTTTATAATGATTATATTGATGATTATGGTTATGATGATAATGAAGTGATCTTCTTCCTTTCATCCCAGAGGTTTGGCTCAGCCCTGGTCCCGTGGGGATCTCTGACGATTACCAAGAAGCAGTTTGCCAAGGACCTACAGGCAATAGACCCAGACTGCCAGTGTCCCACCTGCAGGAGGTAAAGGCATATTAACCCTGGTACACTGAGGGACAGAATACGGAGGGTTGAAGGAATGGAGTTTGTAGGGGTTAGAGAAACTGGTTTACAAATCTCAATTCTCTTCAATGGATGTTTTTAGTTGTAGGCTGAATGATTCTGAGCATTGTTTTCTCATGGGGCGTCAGGGTAGCCTAGTGGTTAGAGCGTTGGAACAGTAACCAAAAGGTTGCTAGATCGAATCCCCGAGCTGACAAGGGGTTACTTGTTCAGGGGTTGCTCTGCCCCTGAACAAGTCAGTTAATCCACTGTTCCTAGGCCATCATTGTAAATAATATAACTAGTTAAATAAAGGTTAAATATATCAATTTTAAAAAATACATTATCAGTTTTCATTTGCTCCCCAATGACTCCAGGCACAGTCGGGCCTATCTGCATGCTCTTTTCAAGAGTGACACCGCAGCCATGCATCACATTACCATCCACAACATCTCCTACCAGGTCTGTGTTTCTATAATGGTTAATGGTTTCCTTTTGTTACTATTTGCCATAGATGAGATAATAACCTTATCCTCTATCTTTGCATCCAGCTCACTCTGATGCGGTCGATGAGACAGAGCATCATAGATGGTCTTTTCCCAGACTTTGTGAGGACATTCATGAAGAGAATGTTCCCCTCTCCTGAACAGTATCCAGGCTGGGCGGTGGATGCTCTAGGAACAGTCAACATCACATTGAATTAAACTGCTTTATACAGACTGGGACTTCCTCTGAAATGGCCAATAAGACCTTTTATATGAGAAATCAGATCTCCTTTTTAAAAATGGTTTGGTTTGTTATGAAATCGCCTTTTCTACTTTTATGCTTCACTTGGGTAATTCCTTCTGACTGTATATTCTGTCAGACTTACTCCTGAATGGTTCAATGACGTTCAATGATATTTTACTGTCTTTATGATTTAGTTACGTTCATGTTTTGTTACAGTACGGTTAGTTTTTTGTTGTAATTTATATGCTAAACATTCTGTTGAAAGTTCTGAATTTACATTGTACTGCTTTCAACTCCTGTCAGACATACAGTACCTTTGTGACATCCAGTTTTCACTCTGCAGACCTTTTCAGTGTATGATAATGTAGGAGTGGAGTAGTGTTGTTGAAGTCCAGGAACTGTCTCCTCTGATATATTCAGACACTTTTAGTTGTTACCATGGCTACAGACCAATCGGCCCACCCTCTTTAAATTCCATGCATGACTTCTAACACAGAAATGTGGTCATGAACTAACAATTAGAGACATTTTAGAACATTTCCTAGGGCTTATTATCGACCTTTACCAGCAGGAGGAAGCGAATACATTTCTATAATTGAGTTCTGTTTTGTTGTGCAGGAGATGAGGACACAGGAACCCACATTTGTGTGCTTTTGACTTTGGGCCACTAGAGGGCAAAAATATTCTAAACCTGATGAAAATGCACGTGAGCCAGATTACGCCATCTGTTTAGTTGACATGCTGGAGAAGTTTCATAGGAAGGAATTTGAATTCTACACACCCACTTTGGTTCAAAAGCAGAGAAGTAGAGCATGTATGGTTTTGTCAGATTTGCATGCTGAGGGCAGACAGAGTAGTGGCAAACCAATTCTCAAGGAAGTGGCTTTAGGGGATCACAATTTCCTGTGTCTCCGAAGTGCTACTTTCTCAAACAAAAAATGACACCCAATACAATGAGTTCCAGCAGTTAAGACAGTCGGAGGACAGAGAATAATAGGGTGTCATAATCTGCCATTGAAGCAAACCAGGATCAAAGACACATTGAAAACAATAGGCAAGATTTTTTGTAGATTCCAATGTTTAGGTTTTTGTTCCAGAAACAACATTTTGTTTGATTGGTTCCTGTTTTTCTATTAGAAATTGAGGTCCTTTCTGTTTTTTTTCATTGTAAGATATGTAATTAAAGCTTTAATAGGCTACGTTGCAGTTGTAAAAGCACCTGTTGCCTTTAGTTGAGAGACAAGATCTTTAAATAAAGCAACCCTGTATAGGCTACAGAGTTTATACATGGGTTGTAATTGTTAATACCTGTCAGTTATTAGTTTATAATGCAAAACATATAATAATAAAAACATGTAATAGCAATGAGCAAGTTATTCTTTCATGAATCAACACAGTTTGACACATTTTTTACCTAAGTTGTGCGTGTCACTTGAATTAGATTATTTTATGGGATATTGTAGTCCTATTGGATGAATTCTCTAAGAATATTGCCTTTATCTAAAGTCGTGGCCAAAAGTTTTGAGAATGACACAAATATTAATTTTCACAGAGTCTGCTGCCTCAGGTTGTATGATGGCAATTTGCATATACTCCAGAATGTTATGAAGAGTGATCAGATGAATTGCAATTAATTGCAAAGTCCCTCTTTGCCATGCAATTGAACTGAATCCCCCAAAAACATTGCCCTGCCACAAAAGGACCAGCTCACATCATGTCAGTGATTCTCTCGTTAACACAGGTGTGAGTGTTGACAAGGACAAGGCTGGTGATCACTCTGTCATGCTGATTGAGTTCGAATAATGGACTGGAATCTTCAAAGGAGGGCGGTGCTTGGAATCATTGTTCTTCCTCTGTCAATCATGGTTACCTGTAATGAAACACGTGCCGTCATCATTGCTTTGCACAAAAAGGCCTTCACATGCAAGGATATTGCTGCCAGTAAGATTGAACCTAAATCAACCATTTATCAGATCATCACGAACTTCAAGGAAAGTGGTTCAATTGTTGTGAAGAGGGCTTCAGGGCGCCCAAGAACGTCCAGCAAGCACCAGGACCATCTCCTAAAGTTGATTCAGCTGCGGGATCGGGGCACCACCAGTACAGAGCTTGTTCAGGAATGGCAGCTGGCAGGTGTGAATGCATCTGCACGCAGTGAGGCAAAGACTTTTGGAGGATGGCCTGGTGTCAAGAAGGGCAGCAAAGAAGCCACTTTTCTCCAGGAAAAACATCAGGGACAGGCTGATATTCTGCAAAAGGTGCAGGGATTGGACTGCTGGGGACTGGTGTAAAGTCATTTTCTCTGATGAATCCCCTTTCCGATTGTTTGGGGCACCCGGAAAAAAAGCTTGTCTGGAGAGGACAAGGTGAGTGCTACTATCAGTCCTGTGTCATGCCATCAGTAAAGCATCCTGAGACCATTCATGTGTGGGGTTGCTTCTCAGCCAAGGGAGTGGGCTCACCCACAATTTTGCTGAAGAACACAGCCATGAATGAAAGAATGGTACCAACACATCCTCCGAGAGCAACTTCTCCCAACCATCCAGGAACAGTTTGGCGACAAACAATGCCTTTTCCAGCATGATGGAGCACCTTGCCATAAGGTAACTAAGTGGCTCAGGGAACAAAACATCGATATGTTGGGTCCATGGCCAGGAAACTCCCAGGAAACTGGCCAGACCTTAATCCCTTTGAGAACTTGTGGTCAATCCTCAAGAGACGAGTGGACAAACAAAACCCCACAAACTCCAAGCATTGATTATGCAATAATGGGCTGCCATCAGTGTGGCCCAGAAGTTAATTGACAGCATACCAGGGTGGATTGCAGGGTCTTGAATTGTTTTTTTTAAGGGTCAACACTGCAAATATTGACTCTTTGCATCAACTTCATGTCATTGTCAATAAAAGCCTTTGACACTTGTGAAATGCTTGTAATTATACTTCAGCATTCCATAGTAACATCTGACAAAAATATCTAAAGACACTGAAGCAGCAAACTTTGTGGAAATTAATATTTGTGTCATTCTCAAAACTTTTGGCCATGACTGTACACAGCTGCACATTTATTTATTTTGCACAGTTGCCTGCATAACAATTGGCACACCATGCAAAATCAACCAAGTGTGAACAAATACAACTTAACTGTTTCTTAATGCACTTTGGTAAAAACCAACAACTAGGGTGGTCTAACTCATTTTGCCCCAGGGACCGCATTCTGTCTCAACAAGATCCACAGGGCCACATTGAAAATGTGTTATATTTCCATGTAGTCAAAATTTTGCAAAAAATATTTGACTATCCATTGTTTTGGGAATGTTCTGTGCTCTCTGAATGTTTGGGGATTAGCCTATTATCAAGCTAGACAGTTAAGAAATGGTATGAATGTACAGTTGAAGTCAGAAGTTTACATAGACTTAGGTTTTTATTAAAACTTGTTTTTCAACCACTCCACAAATTTCTTGTTAACAATCTATAGTTTTGGCAAGTAGGTTAAGACATCTACTTTGTGCATGACACAAGTTATTTTTCCAACAATTGTTTTCAGACAGATTATTTCACTTATAATTCACTGTATCACAATTCCAGTGGGTCGGGAGTTTGCATACACTAAGTTGCATACACTAAGTACACTAAATTCCATGAATTGTTGTCATGGCTTTAGAAGCTTCTGATAGGCTAATAGACATTATTTGAGTCAATTGGAGGTGTACCTGTGGATGTATTTCAAGTCCTACCTTCAAACTCAGTGCCTCTTTTCTTGACATTATGGGACAATCAAAAGAAATCAGCCAAGACCTCAGAAAACAAATTGTAGACCTCCACAAGTCTGGTTCATCCTTGGGAGCAATTTCCAAACACCTGAAGGTGCCATGTTCATCTGTACAAACAATAGTACACAAGTATAAACATCATGGGACCACGCAGCCATCATACCGCTCAGGAAGGAGACGCATTCTGTCTCCTAGAGATGAATGTACTTTGCTGCGAACAAGTGCAAATCAATCCTGAACAACAGCAAAGGACCTTGTGAAGATGCTGGAGGAAACCGGTACAGAAGTATCTATATCCACAGTAAAACGAGTCCTATATCGACATAACCTGACAGGCCGCTCAGCAAGGAAGAAGCCACTGCTCCAAAACCGCGATAAAAAAGCCAGACTACAGTTTGCAACTGCACATGGGGACAAAGATCCTACTTTTTTTCTAATGAAACAAAAATAGAACTGTTTGGCCATAATGACCATCGTTATGTTTGGAAGAAAAAGGGGGAGGCTTGCAAGCCGAAGAACACCATCCCAACCGTGAAGCACGGTGGTGGCAGCATCATGTTGTGGAGGTGCTTTGCCGCAGGAGGTACTGGTGCACTTCACAAAATAGATGGCATCATGAGGTAGGAAAATGATGTGGATATATTGAAGCAACATCTCAAGACATCAGTCATGAAGTTAAAGCTTGGTCGCAAATTGGTCTTCCAATTGGACAATGACCCCAAGCATACTTCCAAAGTTGTGGCAAAATGGCTTAAGGACAACAAAGTCAAGATTTTGGAGTGGCCATCACAAAGCCCTGACCTCAATCCTATAGAAACATTTGTGGGTAGAACTGAAAAAGTGTGTGTGAGCAAGGAGGCCTGCAAACCTGACTTAGTTACACCAGCTCTGTCAGGAGGAATGGGCCAAAATTCACCCAATTTATTGTGGGAAGCTTGTGGAAGGCTACCTGAAACGTTTGACCCAAGTTAAACAATTTAAAGACAATGTTACCAAATACTAATTGAGTGTATGTAAATTAATGACCCACTGGGAATGTGATGAAATAAATAAAAGCTAAAATAAATCATTCTCTCTACTATTATTCTGACATTTCACATTCTTAAAAAAAAGTGGTGATCCTAACTGATTTAAGACAGGGAATTTTTACTGGGATTAAATGTCAGGAATTGTGAAAAACTGAGTTTAAATATATTTGGCTAAAGTGTATGTAAACTTGGGTCTTCAACTGTAGGCAGTTTATTGACTGACAGTCAATTATGAATATAAGTCCATTATCATTTCTACACAGTTTTGATTTGGTTTTAGTAATTTGAAGGTATATAGAGAAATTAGGTCCTTAAATGGATTAACTTAATATCGCATATGACTCATAAATGGTTTATTGAGCTTACATTAACAAGAATTAGAGCATGACCTGAATAAATGAAAAAAATAAACAAGGCATCTTCAATAAAACGACAACACATCACTATAAAGCTCATGCAAATATGATTAACTTGTTCAGTATTTAAAATGTGCCCTGCAGGGATTTGGGCTTGTAACCTACTGCTCGTAGACTCAGAGTATGTAATTGTTCGAGCAAATGGGTCTGCTTTCGCTGCGTCCATAAGGAGCCAGCGGATGTTCAAAGAGACAACCAGTTGCTCCGCATCCTGTCAAGCCAAAAGTACTCACGTGCATGTCACGGCGGAGCATCCTCGACCTGTTGCACTGGAAGAAGAAAGATATTACATTGTGTCAGTAATATATTAACAACATTTTAGGGTGCTCATACAGGTATGTGTTATTTGGAAGTTGAATAACAAAATAATAGTTCATTTTGATAAGCCCTTCTAGAGGCGTCTCTGTTTGTTCGCCTCTCAATCTCTGGCATTGTGCGCTCGTGGGTTCGGCGCTCAGGAGGGGACCATGGTAGAGCTGGAGAAGGAGGTGCTCCCGCTGCCTCCACGGTACCGGTTCCGAGACCTGTTGCTGGGTGACTGGCAGGCTGATGACAGGTAGGACATCTATTCCAACTTGTTTATCCTGAAGAAACCTGTGTTGGCGCACAACAATCTAGCCTACCCATGGTACCCTGTAATTGCTCACAAGTTAAATTAATCGTCATTTGCAGTCCCTCACTAAACTAAGAAATGCATCTTTGCGTTGCCATCGCAACCAAAAAAAGAGAACGTAGGCTACTGTAATAATGTCATTTTTATTGATCTGGCTCTGTTGATGGCGCTGTGAAAGAGGATAGCCTACAACGAGCCACTGTGCAGCAGCAACAGGTTTCATAATGGAAAAGACTGAACTAAATGCACAGACTCCATGTTAATGCTTTTGTGTGTGTGCATGCGTGTGTTTGCATAGGCATTACGTTTTTTCAGCTATGCATCTTGTCCATGCGTGGAAGTCAGGCATGTCAAATCCATTTGGATATTTATAATTATGAACGTATATTTGGGAAAGTGTTAATAATTAGGTAGTAATGTCAGCCACTGGCAGCCATTAATTTAGTCATTATACCACCTATCTATTATTTATCAAGCCTTAGATTGGGTTGACTTATCATGCTCCCTTTCTTTAGCCTGGCTAGGTATGGTCAGGGCTGTTCCAAAAGCAGAACATATGGTCCTACCAAGAGTGTCTGTTAACCTGTACTTAACCATCCATTTTCAGGATAATGTATTTGTTATGGTTTCCCCATGCATATTTATTAATGTGAGTATGCTTGCCACACTTGGTGTGGATATTTCATTATAGGGACTAATGCAATACTGAACCACCATTTCACAACTGGACCCCTGGTTGGTAGGTTAAATTGAGGACCAAAATAGCAGGCTCACGTTTTAATTGGGATGAGTTTTGTCCTGGAGGCATAACTGAGCGATTTATGATAGAAGAACCGTAGTATTACTGCCTCTGTAGTATTGGATAACGTTGATCAAATGGAAGAAGGCTTCCATTTGATCAACGTTATCCAATACTACAGAGGCAGTAATACTACGGTTGATTGGCCCTGGTCGCAAAAATAAACAGTCATGCTATAACATTACTGAAACAATATCTGAGATATGTCACAAATGGGGTGTTATAATCATATTTGTCTCTCAGAGCTGAAAAGGACCCTAGCTTTACTTGCAATACTATTATTTCCCATGAACTCCCAAAGTTCTTATTGTTAAGTGTGAAGTACAGGCCTTGTGGTCTGTGCATGGTCATCCTCTCACCAGTAGCCTCTTGTAATGTGTAACCTCACTCAGATGGGGAGAAAGATTCATCCTGGTTACAGTTCAGTGGTGAAAGCCAAGGTTGTCTTTAGCACAGTGAGGCCCTTTCCTTTCTTCGGAATGTGGTCAGAATGTGATCTACATAGATATCTGTCCATCCAACCCCTAGAAAGAGTAGAAGATCAGTCTTCTTGGTATTAACTAAAACACCGTAGCCAAATGTCTGAGGAAGAGGATGGAAAATGCATATGACAGAAACAAAATGGACATTAAGTGGGGAACATGGGGTCCATAAGCATCGGGACTGTCCCCATTGTCTGCATGGCTGAGAGCTTCCAGGAACACTGAGCAGATGTGCTTCAACTGCTGCTCCCAGAGAGAGCACATTGTTGTACTACTTATGTATAATATATTCCCTGCTGTAGTGGAGATGGCTGGGTGCTCATCACTCCAAAGGCTTCAGCAGGCACAGTGCTGCTCCGAGGGACACAGTGGGATCTCTTCATGTTCACTCTGCACTCCTCTTTGGTGAATGTGGCAGCAGACACTCTCTCACACACTCCCTCTCTTTCACACACACACACACACACACACACACACACACACACACACACACACACACACACACACACACACACACACACACACACACACACACACACACACACACACACACACACCTCCTCTAATCACACACCCAGCAGTTGGAACTGAGTGCCACTCCTCTTCAATGGGACTGGGTTTCAATAAGAGAAAAGTGACTAAATGATGTTTGAGGCTGGTGTGGTGATGGGAATGTAAGGGTTTGAGTGTGTGTGTGTGTGCGTGTGTGTGTGTGTGTGTGTGTGTGTGTGTGTGTGTGTGTGTGTGTGTGTCATGTGAGAGAGAGTTAGTGAGAAAAAGAGTGAGCGAAAGACAGAGACAGAATGAAAGCGAGAAGGAGGGATGCAGGGCATTTTATCCTATCCTGATTCATGGTGTTGATCCCAATGGCTGTGGGAGTATTACCAGGTAAAAATGGACTCGGTGCAGGAGAGAGTCGGCTGATTAATGGTGACAGACAGCTTAATTCCCAGGCTGAATCACAGACAGTTTGTCCCGCATGTCACAATGTTTGCTCTATTAATCAATGCTTCAACACTCTCCCACTTACACACACACACACACACACACACACACACACACACACACACACACACACACACACACACACACACACACACACACACACACACACACGGAAACAAACAAACACGTACATACTCACACTAGGATCCTCACACACATGCACACACGCACACGTACATATCACATACTTACACACACACAACCAGAGAATGTTCACACATCTACGTACATAGTCACACATGTTCACACATCCAGGCACACACACGCATGCACACATAAGTTATCTTTTTTCACATACACACACATTGTGCTCTGGGAAAACACACATTACTGAGCCCTTTAACTCTCCCTCCACTCACTCCGTCGCCCATGGACCCTCTTCCCCCTTCACTATTTCCTCAACACATAGTTCCATGTCGTTACTTTACCCTCCTTGAACTCCCTCCTCCCCTTTCCTCCCCTTTCCATGTTTGTTTTGATTGCTGGAGTGCCTCTTGTCTTCACACACCACAAACACTCTGCTCAGACTTCCACTGAAGTAGCCTCATGGCAAACATTCCTGTAAGCTCGCGAGATCAGGCGGCTTAGAAGGCCGCTCAAGGCCTCTCGTCTGGATTCTGAATTCTGAATTTAACTACAGCAGTGGTGATATTGTATGGTTTATGCTGTGATATGCTAAAAATATTCATTTGTCAACTATCAGCGAACACTATTGTTACAGACAGTACCTTCTGTTAGCAGGTATGACACAAGTTTTGTAAACGTTCATCCTGAGATGAAATGCAATGATCACCACAACAGACAAGAGTTTACAGCTCGAAGTACAGCTGGAAACTCTTGTTATTTTCTGCCGGTTATTGCCTTTCAGAGAGAACCTTTACAATTGCTTCCCTCGTTTGTTTGACCTATCATCATCGTATAGGTCAGGTGAAGGGAGCTGGACTTGCTCCCACATTGGTTGTTCCATGTGAGCGGTGACGAGGATATTTTCCTTTCTTTAGTAAAGCAGTGATGGTCTTGAATCAAGCACTTGATGGACCATTTGTACACAACCCAGAGCTTAATACTTCATCGAGTGTTTGTTTGATGGTTGTTTATACACAACAAGAATAATGTCTGTGCAGCCTTCATACTTGGCGCTCACTATGGCATGGCAATCTATTCAAGTGCCAATGTTTCGCTCCAACACCCACTTGCCAGTCTGAGGTTGGATGACACACACACACACAGACACACACAGTTTATGACACACACAGAGGGAAAGGAATCTCCCCCCACAGTATGACTTGTTTGGCTGAATTGTTTAGAGTGGAATGGGACAGTCTCATTACAGCAGCCAGCCTCAGTGGGGCTTGGAGCAAAGTCTGGTATTATCATACAAATGAGAGCTTTTTGTCTTTAAGACAAAATCTCTTTTTGACTGTCGCCTTCCCCCATCATCCCTCATTCAATCTCACCCACATCTCTGCTATTTTCTCTTCCAATGCTCCAGCTCCTTCTGGCTCAATTTGGCAAGGATGAAAGAACCGGAACATGATTAGTAGCCATTGAAACTGCTAATATTCATAGTCTGCTTCTCCCTGATCACTATGAGGAAGTGATCTGTTGCTGCTCTATATCTAGATCTGAGATAGGTTTTACATCTTGTAAATGAACTCATCTAATGTGATTCTCCAATAAAGAATCCAGCATTACAGAGAATTATGCAGTACAATGGTTGATACGAGGGACAGAATAGTACAAAGAGAGTGATACAGAGATACAGATGGAGTCTGTGATCACATCTGAGGCAGGGAGAGAGGAGGTGGTGGAGGTGAGAGGGGCATTGTGGGTGTCAGAGTCCACAAAGCTCTAATGAGCTTCCTGATTGATGTGAAGTGTTTTGGGTAAACCTCCAACACACCCAGTAGGTAAACATTAGCATCAAAGTAAACAACAAAAAAACTGTTTTAATGTGAATTAATTTGGTTGAGGTTTTTAATTGGCAGGCAGAATCATCCACAATGTTTAGCCCTGAAGCTGAGGCACGGTAGGCAGATAATGGCGGCATCTCAGCCTTGACAAATTAAACAGTGCCTGGGCTGAACGGAGGAGGCAGGCCTTCATTCAGAAATCAAATTAGCAGGGAGGTAGAGAACCTAGGCAGACTCCTGGCCCATGTTGTTGGTTGGTGTGTTCTTCTCTCACCATGCAGTGGGGAATACTCTGGTTCGTATTGTGTAATGTTGGGTCTTCCTCTCTGCTAGGTATAAGATACTGTAGCCATATCCCATCTCTTAGTAGGAATGTTGTGTATCAGAACAGTGTTTTGTACCTCACCTGGTCTCAGTTTAATGTATGAAATATGTTGATGTGTTCTCCTCTCAACATCCAGTGGGGAGTGCTCTGTATCATAATACTACTGTATAATGCTGGGGCTGCCTCCATACTCTGTATCATAATAATACTGTATAATTGTCACATTCTTTCAAAATCGAACCCAGAAGCAGACCAGGACAAGGAGAGTAGGAAGAAGGTGAGTATTTATTTACAAGTGAATGTGAATGGGTGATATATCCAGGTGGCGTAGCGGGCAGCGGTGGTGAGTTGATGGGAGTAAATAGGTGGATCCAATGGGGTAGCGGAATCCTCCGACGACCAGGCGGGAATGGGGTAAATGATCCGGGTGAGTAACTGAAGACAGAACAAACGGAGGTAAGTTTAAGGCAGGCAATAGGTAAAAAACAACAAAACAAATTCTATCCAACTTGAGGCTGATACTATGGCACAACATACTGTTCATGGCTAATGATCCGGCAGGGAATGGATGTCAGGTCAGAGCTTTTGAAGGGGAGAGGTGATGATTAGGACCAGGTGTGCAGATTACTGATGGGATACAGGTGCGGGTGAACATCGATCTCCCAACAAGCTAATTCGCCCGGCAACCAGACAGGGTGCGTTCCAGGACACCGGAAACACACTCCAGGACAGAAACACAGGCAAACACAGACTCAGGAAGCGGGATTCGTGACAATAATGCTGGGGCTGCCTCCATACTCTGTATCATAATAATACTGTATAATGCTGGAGCTGCCTCCTTACTCTGTACCATAATAATACTGTATAATGCTGGAGCTGCCTCCATACTCTGTATCATAATACTACTGTATAATGCTGGGGCTGCCTCCTTACTCTGTACCATAATAATACTGTATAATGCTGGGGCTGCCTCCATACTCTGTACCATAATAATACTGTATAATGCTGGGGCTGCCTCCATACTCTGTATCATAATAATACTGTATAATGCTGGGGCTGCCTCCATACTCTGTATCATAATAATACTGTATAATGTTGGGGCTGCCTCCATACTCTGTATCATAATACTACTGTATAATGCTGGGGCTGCCTCCATACTCTGTATCACAATAATACTGTATAATGCTGGAGCTGCCTCCTTACTCTGTATCATAATAATACTGTATAATGCTGGGGCTGCCTCCATACTCTGTATCATAATAATACTGTATAATGCTGGGGCTGCCTCCATACTCTGTATCATAATAATACTGTATAATGCTGGGGCTGCCTCCATACTCTGTATCATAATAATACTGTATAATGCTGGGGCTGCCTCCATACTCTGTATCATAATACTACTGTATAATGCTGGGGCTGCCTCCATACTCTGTATCATAATAATACTGTATAATGCTGGGGCTGCCTCCATACTCTGTATCATAATAATACTGTATAATGCTGGGGCTGCCTCCATACTCTGTATCATAATAATACTGTATAATGCTGGGGCTGCCTCCATACTCTGTATCATAATAATACTGTATAATGCTGGGGCTGCCTCCATACTCTGTATCATAATAATACTGTATAATGCTGGGGCTGCCTCCATACTCTGTATCATAATAATACTGTATAATGCTGGGGCTGCCTCCATACTCTGTATCATAATTAAGCAATAAGGCAGGAGCGTGTGTGATATATGGCTAAAATATAATTGCTAAGGGCAGTTATTTTGCACGCGCAAACCGGAGTCATCATATACCCCCGAGGTGCCTTATTGCTATTATAAACTGGTTACTAACGGAATTAGAACAGTAAAAATAAATGTTTTGTCATACCCATGTTATGAGGACTGATAGACCACGGCTTTAAGCTAATCAGCATTCAGGGCTCAAACCACCTGGTTTATAATATTGTATAATGCTGCGTCTCCCCTCTCGTGGTCTAAGTAAGAATGCTTTGTATCGGAACATTGTGTACCTCACCTGTGGTCACAGTGTAATGTATGAAACCTCCCTTTGTGCAGTGTTCCTCTCCTAGCCTTAAGAGTGTTAAGTATGATCATTGACTGCTAAGAGATACAGTAGTTTTTATATGAGGGATCATTTGATAAGAACTTTTTGAATCCAAAGTGTGTGTGATAGACCATACTTTTTACATTTTTATTTAACCTTTGTTTTGACTGGGAAGATTGAGACTTAGATCTCTTTTCCAAATGTGCCCTGTATAATACAATAATAAATACAAAATATATATATATATACACTATATATACAAAAGGATGTGGACACCCCTTTACATTAGTGGATTCGGCTATTTCAGCCACGTGTTAAATCGAGCACACAACCATGCAATGTCCATAGACAAACGTTGGCAGTAGAATGGCCTCATTAACGAGCTCAGTGACTTTCTAGGATGCCACCTTTCCAACATGTCAGTTCATAAAATGTCTGCCCCACTAGAGCTGTCCCAGTCAACTGTAAGTGCTGTTATTGTGAAGTGGAAATGTCTAGGAGCAACAATGGTTCAGCCGCGAAGTCGTAGGCGGTACAAGCTCACAGAACAGATCGTCTGTCCTCGGTTGCAACACTCACTACCGAGTTCCAAACTGCTCCTGGAAGCAACGTTAACACAATAACCTTTCATTGGGAGCTTCAGGACATCGGCTTCCATGGCCGAGCAGCCTCACACAAGCCTAAGATCACCATGAACAATGCCAAACTTCGGCTGGAGTGGTGTAAAGCTCTCCACCATTGGAGCATTGGAAACGCGTTCTCTGGAGTGATAAATCACACTGTCCGACGGAAGAATCTGGGTTTGGCGGATGCCAGGAGAACACTACCTGCCCCAATGCATAGTGTGAAGTCCAACTGTAAAGTTTGGTGGAGGCAAAATAATGGTCTTGGGCTGTTTTTCATGGTTCGGGCCCCTTAGTTTCAGTGAAGGGAAATCTTAAGCATACAATGACATTGTATACGATTCTGTGCTACCAACTTTGTGGCAACAGTTTGGAAAAGGCCCTTTGCTGTTTCAGCATGACAATGCCCCTGTGCACAAAGCGAGGTCCACACAGAAATAGTTTGTTGAGATCGGTGTAGAAGAACTTGACTGGCCTGCACAGAGCCCTGACCTCAACCCCATCAAACACCTTTACCTCCTATGGTAAATTCAATTGATTGGACATAATTTGGAAAAACACACATCTGTTTTATATAAGGTCCCACAGTTGACAGTGCATGTCACAGCAAAAACAAATCCATGAGGTCAATGGAATTGTTCGTAGAGCTCAGAGACAGGATTGTATCGAGGCACAAAAAATGTCTGCAGCATTGAAGGTCCCCAAGAACACAGTGGCCTCCATTTTTCTTAAGTGGAAGAAGTTTGGAACCACCAAGACTCTTCCTAGAGCTGGCCGCCCTGACAAACTGAGCAATCGGGTGAGAAGGGCCTTGGTCAGGGAGGTGACCAAGAACCCGATGGCCACTCTGAGACAGCTCCAGAATTCCTCTGTGGAGATGGGAGAACCTTCCAGAAGGACAACCATCTCTGCAGCACTCCACCAAACAGGCCAGACTGAAGCCACTCCTCAGTAAAAGGCACATGACAGTTGGAGTTTGCCAAAAGGCACCTAAAGGACTCTCAGAACATGAGAAACAAGATTCTCTGTTCTGATGAAACCAAGATTGAACTCTTTGGCCTGAATGCCAAGCGCCATGTCTGAAGGAAACCTGGCAGCATAGTGGTGGCAGCATCATGCTGTGGGGATGTTTTTCAGCGGCAAGGACTGGGAGACTAGTCAGGATCGAGGGAAAGATGAACGGAGCAAAGTACAGAGAGATCCTTGATGAAAACCTGCTACAGAGCGCTCAGGATCTCATACTGGTTCACCTTTCAACAGGACAACGACCCTAAGCACACAGCCAAGACAACGCATAATTGGCTTCGGGACAAGTCTCTGAATGTCCTTGAGTGGCCCAGCCAGAGCCTGGACTTGAACCCCTCTATGCATGTGTGTGTGAGCTTATGTTGTGTGTATTGTGTGTTGGTGTGTTGTCAGTGTAGTATGTGTGAGTGTGTGGATAGAGTACAGTGAGTGTGCATAGAGCCAGTGCAAAAAAAAATAAAGAAAAAAATGATAATAAAGGGGGTCAATGTAAATTGTCTGGGTGGCCATTTGATTAAGTGTTCAGCAGTCTTATGGCTTAGGAGTAGAAGCTGTTCAGGATCCTTTCTGTCCCAGACTTGGGCGCTCCGATACCGCTCGATGTGGGGTAGCAGAGAGAACAGTCAATTTTTTATTTAATTTAATTTATTTAATTTAACCTTTATTTAACTGTGACTTGGGTGGCTGGAGTTTTTGACAACTTTTAGGGCCTTCCTCCGCCTGGTATAGAGGTCCTGAATGGCAGTGAGTTCGGCCCCAGTGATGTACTGGACCGTACGCCGTACCCTCTGTAGCGCCTTGCCGCCGAATGCCAAGCAGTTACCATACCAAGCGGTGATGCAGCCATTTAAGATGCTCTCAATGGTTTAGCTGTATAACTTTTTGAGGATCTGAGGGCCCGTGCCCATTGTACCCCTGTATACTGACTCTGTAATGGTACTCTGTGTGTATAGTCAAGTTATTGTTACTCATTGTGTATTTATTTCTCGTGTTATTTTTATTATTATTATTATTATTTTCTCTCTGCATCATTGGGAAGGGCCTGTAAGTAAGTGATTTGAATGGGACGTTCTGTAAAGTTGTGAGAACATTTGTTGTTAGCTGGGTAGAGCTTGGCTAGAAATCGGTTTGAGTAAAAGAGTATTGAGCACACTTACTTCCTGTCATTGGGGCCTGCACAGTGCACAGCCCTGGTAAATGATGACTTTCATTTTGTGTGCGGGGGAAAGGGTGAGCATCGGAGGCTCAAGCAAGGATAAACAATCACATCAGTCACAGTGCAGAAGACAACTACTGTTTCCCCTCATATCATACTAACTGTACACAGCAACATGATCTTCCTCACTCCAGGCCTGTGGTTGGCCTGAGGCAGCTGTAGGGAGGATAGATCAATGGGATAGACTAGAGAACCTTGAGCAGATCCTGAGTGGTTATCTTATTCTCAGGCAGTGAGGCGCATGGCCTCTGAGGGAGCGGCTGCATTAAATCCACAGTTTTGTTTAACCAATGTTTATTTCCTGCCCAACCACTATGCGTTAATGAGCCTGGTATGAGTATTCCCCAACCGCTGCTTTCTAGTAAGACAAGCACTGTCAACATACATTAGCTTGCTGCTGGGTAAAATACAAGGGGCGGCTAGCGCCCAGCCTATTGTCTGCCTCTGCTGAACTGGGGTCAGTGCTGTGTGCTTCAGATAGGTAAGGCCTTGTGACATCAGTGTGCGGGTTGGAGATACGGGGGTGGGGAGGAGGGGGGAGGGGGTGTATTGTGACAGTCATGGCATTTTGGATGACAGTAATTAGCCAGCCAAAATTACCAAGGTCTCCATAACAACTGTTCGAATATCCCAAAAACATATATTCTGTATATTATTTGTATTATTATTATTGATTTATTTTGCTATTCTAATGATTATTACTGTAACCACGATCATTTGACTGGCCAGTTACCATCATCCCAAATGATTTTTTAGAAGCCTCTCCGATCCTGACTGCATGTGCTGCCATAGACAGAATGAATAGAACGGGTGTCCTATTCAAGGTTGGTTAGTGCTATCTGAGATCTTTGGGACGTCCCTACCCTAAACCCTAACCTTAACCCATATGCTTACCCTAATCATAAACCTTACCTTAACCCTTACCTTAATTCTTACTTAAACCATTTTAAATGTCAACTTCAATGGGGTAGCAAGGACCATTATAGAAGTCCATTCTATTCATTCTGTTTCTCTGCTGCTGCATTGGTGGTGGGTTTCCTAGGCAACCAAATACTCATTTGCTTGTTTCAGCAAGGAGCAACAAAGTTTCATCCCATTGATACGAGTTCATGATACACTGTATATATACTGTATATATATATATTGTAACTGACGAGGAGTAGTAGGAAGGATCGGAGGACCAAAATGCAGTGTGGTATGTATCCATAATATAATTTAATGAGACTGAATACAAAATACAAAAGAACAAGAGAATCAAAATGAAAACCGAAACAGTCTCGAATGGTGCAAACACTGAAACGGAAAATAAACACCCATGAAACACAGGTGGGAAAAGGCTACCTAAGTATGATTCTCAATCAGAGACAACTAACGACTCCTGCCTCTGATTGAGAACCATACCAGGCCAAACGCAAACACAACATAGAAAACGGAACATAGACAACCCACCCAACTCACGCCCTGACCATACTAAAATAAAGACATAAAGGAACTAAGGTCAGAACGTGACGTATATTAAACGGTTATGGCAGTTATTTTATTTTCATGGCGGTCTCCGTCCATAACCGTCAGCTACACGGTTATTATATAGTAGTTGTGCCAGCCTATGTAGCAGTACACTGAAGCATGGGAATCAGAAGTAAACCTATACACCTGAGTAAGGACGACCGATAGACTACAGGGATGGGTGTTTTCATAGAAATGTCATGCATTAAATCCAAGGCCTCCTTCAATGTTATGTTACATAAAGCCTTGTGTCATAGTTAGCCATATAGCCTGTTAGGCTGTCAACTTCATGTTCTGCTGAGGGCTTGTTACTGATATACAGTGCCTTGCGAAAGTATTCGGCCCCCTTGAACTTTGCGACCTTTTGCCACATTTCAGGCTTCAAACATAAAGATATAAAACTGTGTTTTTTTGTGAAGAATCAACAACAAGTGGGACACAATCATGAAGTGGAACGACATTTATTGGATATTTCAAACTTTTTTAACAAATCAAAAACTGAAAAATTGGGCGTGCAAAATTATTCAGCCCCCTTAAGTTAATACTTTGTAGCGCCACCTTTTGCTGCAATTACAGCTGTAAGTCGCTTGGGGTATGTCTCTATCAGTTTTGCACATCGAGAGACTGAAATTTTTTCCCATTCCTCCTTGCAAAACAGCTCGAGCTCAGTGAGGTTGGATGGACAGCATTTGTGAACAGCAGTTTTCAGTTCTTTCCACAGATTCTCGATTGGATTCAGGTCTGGACTTTGACTTGGCCATTCTAACACCTGGATATGTTTATTTTTTAACCATTCCATTGTAGATTTTGCTTTATGTTTTGGAACATTGTCTTGTTGGAAGACAAATCTCCGTCCCAGTCTCAGGTCTTTTGCAGACTCCATCAGGTTTTCTTCCAGAATGGTCCTGTATTTGGCTCCATCCATCCTCCCATCAATTTTAACCATCTTCCCTGTCCCTGCTGAAGAAAAGCAGGCCCAAACCATGATGCTGCCACCACCATGTTTGACAGTGGGGATGGTGTGGTGAGGGTGATGAGCTGTGTTGCTTTTACGCCAAACATAACGTTTTGCATTGTTGCCAAAAAGTTCAATTTTGGTTTCATCTGACCAGAGCACCTTCTTCCACATGTTTGGTGTGTCTCCCAGGTGGCTTGTGGCAAACTTTAAACAACACTTTTTATGTACATCTTTAAGAAATGGCTTTCTTCTTGCCACTCTTCCATAAAGGCCAGATTTGTGCAATACACGACTGATTGTTGTCCTATGGACAGAGTCTCCCACCTCAACTGTAGATCTCTGCAGTTCATCCAGAGTGATCATGGGCCTCTTGGCTGCATCTCTGATCAATCTTCTCCTTGTATGAGCTGAAAGTTTAGAGGGACGGCCAGGTCTTGGTAGATTTGCAGTGGTCTGATACTCCTTCCATTTCAATATTATCGCTTGCACAGTGCTCCTTGGGATGTTTAAAGCTTGGGAAATCTTTTTGTATCCAAATCCGGCTTTAAACTTCTTCACAACAGTATCTCGGACCTGCCTGGTGTGTTCCTTGTTCTTCATGATGCTCTCTGCGCTTTTAACGGACCTCTGAGACTATCACAGTGCAGGTGCATTTATACGGAGACTTGATTACACACAGGTGGATTGTATTTATCATCATTTGTCATTTAGGTCAACATTGGATCATTCAGAGATCCTCACTGAACTTCTGGAGAGAGTTTGCTGCACTGAAAGTAAAGGGGCTGAATAATTTTGCACGCCCAATTTTTCAGTTTTTGATTTGTTAAAAAAGTTTGAAATATCCAATAAATGTCGTTCCACTTCATGATTGTGTCCCACTTGTTGTTGATTCTTCACAAAAAAATACAGTTTTATATCTTTATGTTTGAAGCCTGAAATGTGGCAAAAGGTCGCAAAGTTCAAGGGGGCCGAATACTTTCGCAAGGCACTGTATACACTACTGTTAAAAAGTTTGGGGTCGCTTAGAAATGTCCTTGTTTTTGAAAGATAAGCAAATTTTTGGTCCATTAAAATAACATCAAATTGATCAGAAATACTATTGTAGCTGGAAACGGCAGATTTCTTCATGCAATATCTACGTAGGCGCACAGAGGCCCTTTATCATCAACCATCACTCCTGTGTTCCAATGGCACATTGTGTTAGCTAATCCAAGTTTATCATTTTAAAAGGCACATTTATCATTAGAAAATCCTTTTGCAATTATATTAGCACAGCTGAAAACTGCTGATTAAAGAAGCAATAAAACTGACCTTCTTTAGACTAGTTGATTATCTGGAGCATCAGCATTTGTGGGTTCGATTACAGGCTCAAAATGGCCAGAAACAAAGACCTTTCTTCTGAAACTCGTCAGTCTATTCTTGTTCTGAGAAATGAAGGCTATTTCATGCAAGAAATTGCCAAGAAACGGAGGATTTTAAATTGACAAAAAAATGTGCTTTTCTTTAAAAAACAAGGACATTTCTAAGTGACCCCAAACTTTTGAACGGTAGTTTATATATATTTATTTATTTTACACATACAGTGACTCTTTGCTGATCTCTTTACACCACAACTTGTTATGAATATGTTATGTAAGATAAGACCTACATAATGTTATCTAGTAAAACTTTAGTAAATTCCCAAAAGCCAGGCTTTGAATAAGACAAAGGAGACTGGAATGCAGGATGGATGAAAGAAGACCATAGGAAAAGATCAATACCTCTGATATTATCTATCTGCCTCACAATGGTCTTGATCAATAAATAAATAACCTCTCTAGAAATAATAACTAACCAAGTATTAACCAATCTACTCTACTAAAAATGCAATACATGGGGTATGGTTGCATAAGTGTATTTTGTAAAATGCAATTATCCACGAGAGTGTGGAGGGATCACAAACATATCTTATCGCTTCTCTCGCTGCCTGTGTGTGTGTGCGTGGGGGTGCTCTTGTGGAAGGATCACAAACACACGTCCATCTGATTGCGTCTCTCTCGGTACCAAATCATATTAGTGTAATACGCTGCAGGAATTGTATCGTGCTCCAAGCAGCCCATGAGACACTGAGAAGAGATGAATCAGCTCATATTTCACCCATCGGAGTACAATACATCATGTAGAATGAGGAGATTGGTAGATGAAATGCCACAGATGGTCGGATTGTCATTGTCTTTCTGAGTAGCTGGAATAAGAAAACTTCTACAGTATTTAGTTGAGTAGCAGTGGTTTATCTGTTGTGATTGGTAGTGGTAGGGGGAAATAAGGGTCTTTACTGAATAGAGGTCTTAGCTACAATAGGAATCGATTGTCCCAAGAACATCCTACTTCACTTACTGTAGTTCAAACCCAAAGTGTCCTATCGTAGCTGACACCCAATTCTTTCTGCAGACATATTGGAATCCCGTTCTATCACTCGAAGCCTTTTAACCTCCCATTCAAGTAGGATAGGAGAGACGAGACCGTGTGTGAGTAAACACAGGTTCCCGGAGTGAGAGAAGAGAGTGATGGAGACAGGGATGGAGGAGGATTCACTGAGATGGGGGGGTGAAGGGAAGGTAGCATGGAGGACAGCTGCACTGATGATGTATGGCGTGGTTTAATCAGTAAAAATCTAACATTAGAGCTTGGCTGGAAATGGTAGTGAAAGGCTGTTGAGCACACATGCTTACTGTCATTGTGGCCTGCACAATGCACAGACCTGGGAAATTATGACTTTCATTTTGTGTGCAGTGTGTGAAGGGATTGCGGGGGCAGGGGAAAGGTGAGCATCGGAGGCTCAAGCAAGGATTTACCTTCATATCAGTCACAGTGCAGAAGATGACTGCTGTTATTTTCCCCCATAGCATACTAACTGTATACATCCGCATCCTAGAGAGAGAGAGAGCCGAAGAGAGAGAGAGTGAGAGAGCAGGAGAGAAAGAGAGAGAGAGAGAGCCGAAGAGAGAGAGAGTGGGAGAGCAGGAGAGAAAGAGAGAGAGAGAGAGAGAGCCGAAGAAAGAGAGAGTGAGAGAGCAGGGGAGAGAGAGAGAGAGAGAGCCGAAGAGAGAGAGAGAGAGAGAGAGAGGAGAGAGAGAGAGAGAGAAAGAGAGAGAGACAGAGAGTGAGAGAGCAGGGGAGAAAGAGAGAGAGAGAGTGAGAGAGCAGGGAGAGAGAGAGAGAGAGAGAGAGAGAGAGAGAGAGAGAGAGAGAGAGAGAGAAGAGAGAGAGAGCAATTGATATAACCATGTCTGTGTTCAGCTGGTGAATGTGTTGATAAAAACTATGAATGATGTTCTGTCTCTTCACAGTGGATACATACTATACATTCTGAGTTCTGTATAAAAATAGTAAAGAAAAAAAACATGTTCTCAGCTTATAGCCTGTTGAGGAAAGGGAACAGGTTTTACTTTTAGCAAAGAAATGTAAAACCCTCCTTTTCCTCTTCTTCAATACCCAGTGTGTATCTGGGTCAGGGTCGCGTTGCCCCTGCCTGGCTCTCCTTCAATGGTGGAAGCAGAGTGGAGCACACCTAACACTGTGAGACTAGGCTGCCATAGTGGTGTGCAATTTCCCTGCCTCCTGTCGCCCCATTCAATTCCTCTCTCCTTATTTGTAGGCTGTGTGATTGGCGTTGTTGCCGCACTCTTTGCCTGTTCCTGTGTCTCCAAGTCATCTCTGACTGCTCTTCAACTTCAATTCAATTCAATTCAAGGGCTTTATTGGCATGGGAAACATGTGTTAACATTGCCAAAGCAAGTGAGGTAGATAATATAGCAAGTGAGGTAGCAAGTGAGGTAGATAATATATAAAGTGAATATATAAAGTGAAATAAACTATCAAAATTAACAGTAAACATTACACATACAGAAGTTTCACAACAATAAAGACATTACAAATGTCATATTATATATATACAGTGTTTTAACAATGTACAAACGGTTAAAGGACACAAGATAAATTAAATAAGCATAAATATGGGTTGTATTTACAATGGTGTTTGTTCTTCACTGGTTGCCCTTTTCTCGTGGCAACAGGTCACAAATCTTGCTGCTGTGATGGCACACTGTGGAATTTCACCCAGTAGATATGGGAGTTTATCAAAATTGGATTTGTTTTTGAATTCTTTGTGGATCTGTGTAATCTGAGGGAAATATGTCTCTCTAATATGGTCATACATTGGGCAGGAGATTAGGAAGTACAGCTCAGTTTCCACCTCATTTTGTGGGCAGTGAGCACATAGCCTGTCTTCTCTTGAGAGCCATGTCTGCCTACGGCGGCCTTTCTCAATAGCAAGGCTATGCCCACTGAGTCTGTACATAGTCAAAGCTTTCCTTAATTTTGGGTCAGTCACAGTGGTCAGGTATTCTGACGTTGTGTACTCTCCGTGTAGGGCCAAATAGCATTCTAGTTTGCTCTGTTTTTTTGTTAATTCTTTCCAATGTGTCAAGTAATTATCTTTTTGTTTTCTCATGATTTGGTTGGGTCTAATTGTGTTGCTGTCCTGGGGCTCTGTAGGGTGTGTTTGTGTTTGTGAACAGAGCCCCAGGACCAGCTTGCTTAGGGGACTCTTCTCCAGGTTTATCTCTCTGCAGGTGATGGCTTTGTTATGGAAGGTTTGGGAATCGCTTCCTTTTAGGTGGTTATAGAATTTAACTGCTCTTTTCTGGATTTTGATAATTAGTGGGTATTGGCCTAATTCTGCTCTGCATGCATTATTTGGTGTTCTACGTTGTACACGGGGGATATTTTTGCAGAATTCTGCGTGCAGAGTCTCAATTTGGTGTTTGTCCCATTTTGTGAAGTCTTGGTTGGTGAGCGGACCCCAGACCTCGCAACCATAAAGGGCAATGGGCTCTATGACTGATTCAAGTATTTTTAGCCAGATCCTAATTGGTATGTTGAAATGTATGTTCCTTTTGATGGCATAGAATGCCCTTCTTGCCTTGTCTCTCAGATCGTTCACAGCTTTGTGGAAGTTACCTGTGGCGCTGATGTTTAGGCCAAGGTATGTATAGTTTTTTGTGTGCTCTAGGGCAACAGTGTCTAGATGGGATTTGTATTTGTGGTCCTGGTGACTGGACCTTTTTTGGAACACCATTATTTTGGTCTTACTGAGATTTACTGTCAGGGCCCAGGTCTGACAGAATCTGTGCATAAGATCTAGGTGCTGCTGTAGGCCCTCCTTGGTTGGTGACAGAAGCACCAGATCATCAGCAAACAGCAGACATTTGACTTCGGATTCTAGTAGGGTGAGGCCGGGTGCTGCAGACTTTTCTAGTGCCCGCGCCAATTCGTTGATATATATTTGAAGAGGGTGGGGCTTAAGCTGCATCCCTGTCTCACCCCACGACCCTGTGTGAAGAAATGTGTGTGTTTTTTGCCAATTTTAACCGCACACTTGTTGTTTGTGTACATGGATTTTATAATGTCGTATGTTTTACCCCCAACACCACTTTCCATCAGTTTGTATAGCAGACCCTCATGCCAAATTGAGTCAAAGGCTTTTTTGAAATCAACAAAGCATGAGAAGAATTTGCCTTTGTTTTGGTTTGTTTGGTTGTCAATTAGGGTGGCAGGGAGAATACATGGTCTGTTTTATACGGTAATTTGGTAAAAAGCCAATTTGACATTTGCTCAGTACATTGTTTTCATTGAGGAAATGTACGAGTCTGCTGTTAATGATAATGCAGAGGATTTTCCCAAGGTTACTGTTGACGCATATTCCACGGTAGTTACTGGGGTCAAATTTGTCTCCACTTTTGTGGATTGGGGTGATCAGTCCTTGGGTCCAAATATTGGGGAAGATGCCAGAGCTAAGGATGATGTTAAAGAGTTTTAGTATAGCCAATTGGAATTTGTTGTCTGTATATTTGATCATTTCATTGAGGATACCATCAACACCACAGGCCTTTTTGGGTTGGAGGGTTTTTATTTTGTCCTGTAACTCATTCAATGTAATTGGAGAATCCAGTGGGTTCTGGTAGTCTTTAACTTCCCCACTCTGATTTAAACAGTCACTCATTAATCCTTTATCTATCACCTTTGTTCTTCTAAATAAATCCAATGTGGGTCTTGGGACACACCAGGCGTATCTCTGCTCACAGAATGTTTATTGGGAGTAAGGTGACAAATTAAATCTCTTAATCGCTCAATTAAAAATTCAAATGCAAGTCAAATGCACGTCATACTTGCTATCAAAAGAAGGCCCCTGAACATTTCAAAAGGAGTTATGCAAAGCAAGGAAGGACACAAAGTTAGTCAAATGGAAGTTAAATTGTTTTACCTTTTGTATTTCTACCTTTTTACCTCTTTCTACCATTGTATTGTGCGCGATGTCTAATATTAAAGAAGTCTTGAGGTATTGCTCACCTGTGGTAGAGTATCTTATGATAAGCTATATACCACACTATCTGCCAAGAGAGTTCTCACCCATATTATTCGTAGCCGTCTATTTACCACCACAGACCGAAGCTGGCACTAAGATCGCACTCAACCACCTCTATAAGGCCATAAGCAAACAAGAAAATGCTCATCCAGAAGCGGCGCTCCTAGTGGCCGGGGACTTTAATGCAGGCAAACTTAAATCAGTTTTACCAAATGTTTGTGCAAATGTGCAACCAGAGGGAAAAAAACCTCTAGACTACCTTTACTCCACACACAGAGGTGCATACAAAGCTCTCCCCCGCCCTTCATTTGGAAAATCGGACCATAATTCTATCCTCTGGATTCCTGCTTACAAGCAAAAACTAAAGCAGGAAGAACCAGTAACTTGCTCAATACGGAAGTGGTCAGATGACGCGGATGCTACACTACAGGACTGTTTTGCTAGCATTGTCTGGAATATGTTCCGGGATTCATACAATGGCATTGAGAAGTATACCACCACAGTATAGCCCCTGTGCCCAAGGAATCAAAGGTAACCTGCCTAAATGATTACCGCCCTGTAGCACTCACATCGGTAGCCATGAAGTGCTTTGAAAGGCTGGTCATGGCTCACATCAACAGCATCCTCCCGGAGGTGTGAGGTCTGTTGTCTCTCTGGTGCACACTCAGGTCAGTGCTGTGATGGGGATGGTCAGTGTGAGGTCTGTTGTCTCTCTGGTGTTCACTTAGGTCAGTGCTGTGATGGAATGGTCAGTGTGAGGTCTGTTGTCTCTCTGGTGTTCACTTAGGTCAGTGCTGTGATGGGATGGTCAGTGTGAGGTCTGTTGTCTCTCTGGTGCTCACTTAGGTCAGTGCTGTGATGGGATGGTCAGTGTGAGGTCTGTTGTCTCTCTGGTGCTCACTTAGGTCAGTGCTGTGATGGGATGGTCAGTGTGAGGTCTGTTGTCTCTCTGGTGTTCACTTAGGTCAGCGCTGTGATGGGATGGTCAGTGTGAGGCCTGTTGTCTCTCTGGTGTTCACTTAGGTCAGTGCTGTGATGGGATGGTCAGTGTGAGGTCTGTTGTCTCTCTGGTGTTCACTTAGGTCAGTGCTGTGATGGGATGGTCAGTGTGAGGTCTGTTGTCTCTCTGGTGTTCACTCAGGTCAGTGCTGTGATGGGATGGTCAGTGTGAGGTCTGTTGTCTCTCTGGTGTTCACTTAGGTCAGTGCTGTGATGGTCAGTGTGAGGTCTGTTGTCTCTCTGGTGCTCACTCAGGTCAGTGCTGTGATGGGATGGTCAGTGTGAGGTCTGTTGTCTCTCTGGTGCTCACTCAGGTCAGTGCTGTGCCATTAGACACAGGGAGGGAAATTAGGAGACCAAGATTTTAGAGATCTCCTTCTCTCGCTCTCTCTTGCTCTCTCTTTCTCTTTTTTCTCTCTCTCTCTCTCTTTATTGTTCTGTCTTACATCTCTCTCTCTCTCTCTCTCTCTCTCTCTCTCTCTCTCTCTATTCTCTCCCTCACACTTTCTCTTATGCTCTCATAAATGCAATTTCAGAAATGCAAATGTCTTCCCTCAGGCCTAATTTTGCATGACTCACCATTAGATGAACCCTGGCCCTTTCTCTCTGTTGTCTTTTATCTAGCAGGGAACGTTTTTTTAGTAGTTTGTTACTTTTTATTACCGTCAGGGAAGACCTGTGGTTTAAATCGCCATGGATCCTTTATTATAGAAAGGAAGAATTAGTTTGATAAATTGCACTTGAACTGATAGTAAAAGCTTCAAACTGTTGGTTCTGTTTCCTCTGTCTTCCAACGGTTGTCTTCTCGAGGGCAGGTTAGTCTATCGCTTGTCACCTGGTGACTGTCACACCTCACACACCACCATTGTTTCACTCAGCCCTCAAAAACATTAAAGGCACAATCAGTGATTTCAATAGCCTGGGCCACTGTCTTTGGTAAGCTGAAGGATGGGTCACGGTTAATGTAAACACTGAAATTCGTAGAGCTATGGATGCAACGACTTGATTCATGAGATCAACATCATCGTTTGATTGATTGTTAAAAATGATATTCCTCGTCTTAGTACAAATGTCTGTTTTACCCACAATGCAAGGTTGTATTACTTCATCCATCGTTTATCAATCATCACATTTTCTCACTGCAACCATTTGTAAATCAACAGTTGTTTCCACAGCTGTTTCAAGTTGTTCTAAGTTCTTTGCAGTGGGTCTTTGTCATTTTAGTCGGTAAACAATTATTTTTGTTGTTTAAAAATATGTTCATTAATGACCATTGAACCACATTAAATCTTATAGATGGTGTATTTGAAGAACAAAATAATCAATCATCAAAAATAATCAACCTTACCTCTGGTTCTATCTGACATGTTTGTTTGAATTCAATCTACCAAAGCAATTATTTTGAGCAATTATCTACTCTTACATCATAATGAGTAAAGCTTTTTAGGAAATGTAGTCAGGTTACTGCTAGGAGCGATGTGTTATTGTGTGGTTTGTTCTTCTTTGGCTTTGAAATAATGTTCTACACTATAATCTATCCCACGGCTATATTTCCACTTTACTTCTTCTCTTCTGTGGCCCCCTCAAGTCTCAAAGCTGCCTCTTAGAAGCACATCAGGAGCAGAGTGACTTCTCAAATGATTTGTTCGCTGCTGTGGAAAGTTGCCATGGCTTCTTTCAGAGTTGGAGGGACTATAAAGAGACTTATAAATAGAGATATGGATGGTTGGACGGCTGAAAGGGTGATCACCTTTAGTGTGTAGTGTAAGGAAATAACACTAGTGGGAAGAGGCAGGGTGATGGAATGAATAAGAGATGGGTAATTAACAGCAGACTGAAGGTAGGAGGGGGATGGGAGAGGGAAGATAGGAGAAGGAGGGGGATGGGAGAGGGAAGATAGGAGGAGGATGGGAGAGGGAAGATAGGAGAAGGAGGGAGATGGGAGAGGGAAGGTAGGAGGAGGAGGGGGATGGGAGAGGGAAGGTAGGAGGAGGAGGGGGATGGGAGAGGGAAGATAGGAGGAGGAGGGGGATGGGAGAGGGAAGATAGGAGAAGGAGGGGGAAAGGAGATGGAAGGTAGGAGAAGCAGGGGGATGGGAGGGGGATGGGAGAGGGAAGGTAGGAGGAGGAGGGGGAAAGGAGATGGAAGGTAGGAGAAGCAGGGGGATGGGAGAGGGAAGATAGGAGGAGGAGGATGATGGGAGAGGGAAGGTAGGAGGAGGAGGATGGGAGAGGGAAGGTAGAGGAGGGGGATAGGAGAGGGAAGGTAGGAAGAGGGGGGGTGGGAGAAGGAAGGTAGGAGGAGGAGGGGGATGGGAGAGGGAAGATAGGAGGAGGAGGGGGATGGGAGAGGGAAGGTAGGAGGAGGAGGAGGATGGGAGAGGGAAGGTAGGAGGAGGAGGGGGATGGGAGAGGGAAGATAGGAGGAGGAGGATGGGCGAGGGAAGGTAGGAGGAGGGGGATGGGAGAGGGAAGGTAGAAGGAGGAGGGGGTGGGAGAAGGAAGGTAGGAGGAGGAGGGGGATGGGAGAGGGAAGGTAGGAGGAGGAGGGGGATGGGAGAGGGAAGGTAGGAGGAGGAGGAGGATGGGAGAGGGAAGGTAGGAGGAGGAGGGGGATGGGAGGGAAGGGAAGGTAGGAGGAGGAAGGGGGAGGGGGATGGGAGAGGGAAGGTAGAAGGAGGAGGGGTGGGAGAGAGGTAGGGGGAGGGGGGATGGGAGAGGGAAGGTAGGAGGAGGAGGGGGATGGGAGAGGGAAGATAGGAGGAGGAGGGGGAAAGGAGATGGAAGGTAGGAGGAGGAGGGGGATGGGAAGGTAGGGGATGGGAGGGGAAGGTAGGAGGAGGAGGGGGGAAAGGAGAGGGAAGGTAGGAGAAGGAGGGGGATGGGAGAGGGAAGATAGGAGGAGGAGGGGATGGGAGAGGGAAGGTAGGAGGAGGAGGGGGATGGGAGAGGGAAGGTAGAGGAGGGGGGGGTGGGAGAGGGAAGGTAGGAGGAGGAGGGGGGGAGAGGGAGAAGGAAGGGGATAGGAGGAGGAGGGGGGGGATGGGAGAGGGAAGGTAGGAGGAGGAGGGGGATGGGAGAGGGAAGATAGGAGGAGGAGGAGGATGGGAGAGGGAAGGTAGGAGGAGGAGGGGGGGGATGGGAGAGGGAAGATAGGAGGAGGAAAGGATGGAAGGTAGGAGAAGGGGGGATAGGAGGAGGGGAGGAGGATGGGAGAGGGAAGGTAGGAGGAGGAGGATGGGAGAGGGAAGGAGAGGGAAGGTAGGAAGGAGGAGGGGGGATGGGAGAGGGAAGGTAGGAGGAGGAGGGGGGGGATGGGAGAGGGAAGGTAGGAGGAGGAGGGGGATGGGAGGGGGAGAGGGAAGGTAGGAAGGAGGAGGGGGATGGGAGAGGGAAGGTAGGAGGAGGAGGGGGGGATGGGAGAGGGAAGGTAGGAGGAGGGGGATGGGAGAGGGAAGGTAGGAGGAGGATGGGATGGGAGAGGGAAGGTAGGAGGAGGAGGGGGATGGGAGAGGGAAGATAGGAGGAGGAGGATGGGAGAGGGAAGGTAGGAGGAGGGGGGGTGGGAGAGGGAAGGTAGGAGGAGGAGGGGGTGGGAGAGGGAAGGTAGGAGGAGGAGGGGGATGGGAGAGGGAAGGTAGGAGGAGGAGGGGGATGGGAGAGGGAAGGTAGGAGGAGGAGGGGGTGGGAGAGGGAAGGTAGGAGGAGGAGGGGGATGGGAGAGGGAAGATAGGAGGAGGAGGATGGGCGAGGGAAGGTAGGAGGAGGAGGATGGGAGAGGGAAGGTAAGAAGGAGGGGGGGTGGGAGAGGGAAGGTAGAAGGAGGAGGGGGATGGGAGAGGGAAGGTAGGAGGAGGAGGGGGATGGGATGGGAAGGTAGGGAAGGGGGGTGGAGGAGGTAGGGGAGGATGGGAGAGGGAAGGTAGGAGGAGGAGGGGGTGGGAGAGGGAAGGTAGGAGGAGGAGGGGGGGATGGGAAGGTAGGAGGAAGGGGGATGGGAGGGGAGGTAGGAGGAGGGGGGGATGGGAGAGGGAAGATAGGAGGAGGAGGATGGGCGAGGGAAGGTAGGAGGAGGGGGATGGGAGAGGGAAGGTAGAAGGAGGAGGTGGTGGGAGAGGGAAGGTAGGAGGAGGAGGGGGATGGGAGAGGGAAGGTAGAAGGAGGAGGGGGTGGGAGAGGGAAGGTAGGAGGAGGAGGGGGATGGGAGAGGGAAGGTAGGAGGAGGAGGGGGATGGGAGAGGGAAGGTAGGAGGAGGAGGGGGTGGGAGAGGGAAGGTAGGAGGAGGGGGATGGGAGAGGGAAGGTAGGAGGAGGAGGGGGATGGGAGAGGGAAGATAGGAGGAGGAGGATGGGCGAGGGAAGGTAGGAGGAGGGGGATGGGAGAGGGAAGGTAGAAGGAGGAGGGGTGGGAGAGGGAAGGTAGGAGGAGGAGGGGGATGGGAGAGGGAAGGTAGGAGGAGGAGGGGGATGGGAGAGGGAAGGTAGGAGGAGGAGGGGGTGGGAGAGGGAAGGTAGGAGGAGGAGGGGGATGGGAGAGGGAAGGTAAGAGGAAGCCTGATATCGTTTAGTTGTAAGTAAAACAGATTAATGTGTGGAAAACAGAGACAGGTGCCAGAAAGCAGAGCATTCACCATTTTTACTTTGTTTATCTAAATTTAATTTAGAGGCTGATGCTGTACAGAAAGTTCCAGATTGTGCTTCATAGTGCTGACTGTGTAGAGGACTTTTCCATTACTAAGTGGAACATTTTCTAGAGCTAATGCTTTGATCTTATCAGTGCTAATGTAGGAATTAGTATGGACCCAGTTCAAATCCACTGCCACAATACCATATCATCTTAACCCCAGCCTGCCTAATGTACCATGGCTTTAGCTCTGTATCTAGTGATAATGAGGGTCATTCAATCATTTAAAGTGCGACACACACTGTTCCCAGATCAGACGTATTCTTTAACTGTTATGACTCTGTTACCTATTTACATATATTGTGGTATAGCAGGCAATGTGTACTTTAAGGCCAGATGTTAATGAAGGGTAGAGCCTACAGTAAATATGTTATGGGACATGTGTGTTTAATGGTAATGGTTGTCTGCAGATAGGAGTAATCCATCTCTTTAGCCTCCCTACTGCCACTTTAATGGCAAGTGCATTGTGTAACAGTTTCTCACTGCATTCGGTTGCAAATACGTTTCTTACCCAATGGTGCATTTTACTCTCCTTGGTGTTTTTTTAGCATTTTATCCAGCATGTTCATGTATACAAAGAGTTGGCTGACAGATCTGCAGTGTGTGTGTGCAAACGCGCGTGTCTGAGAGAAATATTGACCGAAAGAAAGAAGCTCCATCACCATAGCAACAAAGAGCAACGTTCCTTATGTGCTAAGAGTGTATGGTTGCTAACGGGGTGTGTGTGTGTGTGTGTGAGTGAGGGACCACTATGTGGGGTCCTGGTTTTCATCTACAGTATTAAAACCCTGTGAAGACCCCCACCAGTAAGGAGATTAGATTGTGACCTTTCAGTTTCATCTGTGTACATGAGGCACAGCACCTGTGTGTGCTGGGCCTCTGTTTTCATCCTGTGTCTGGGTCATCCAGCGCTGCCTTCCTCTACGCCACTTTCTGTAGGATGAAAGAACAGAAGAAGTGGCCAATCTCTCATGAGTGGGTCTACCAGGAAATTAGATTTCCTGATGACAGGGTGTATGTGTGAGTGCATGCCGGACTGCGTGCGTGCGCATATTTGTGTGTGTGTGTTTCATATGTATGTATCCATGGAGTGCACTCACTACTCTTGTCTTTGTTTTGCATGTTATCCCATGTGACTGAGTTCCTTCCTGTATGTGTCCATATACCGATATAGGATCTTAATGGCATATGGAGGTGTGTATTTCAGGCGTTGGCTGTGTGTGTACTATGTGGTCTGTCTGGCAGTAGGGACTGAGGGGGTGAGGGAGGAGAGAGCAGTAATTATGGACTCTTCATATTCAGCAGAACAGAGGGAAGTCATTTGTTGCTGTATATTTAATCAGCAGAGATAACGAGGCTGACTACAGCTGCCATGGCAGGCTGACTGACTGGGGAAGACACACAGCGACATCATTTCCTCCCATCTTTAATATAACCTAACCACACTGTTATTTATTTCTCAACTTATTGCTGCTGTTCCTATAACTATTATCACCTCTCTCTATGTCTCTCTCTCTCTACCTCTATTCTCTCACTCCACTCTCCTCTTTTCCATTCTCGCTCTCTGTTGTCTCATTTCTTTCCTTTTATTTTCCCATATCTATCTACCTCTCCCTCAATCTCCACTACTCCCCCTCCCTTAACTTTGGTATTCACCTGTTACCCATCTTCCTCTTCACTGGTCATTCTCCATCCATCCCTCCCTCTCTCTATCTCTCCCTCTCTCCATCCCTCCCTCTCTCAGGGTGCAGGTAGAATTCTATGTGAATGAAAACACTTTCAAGGAGCGCCTCAAGCTGTTCTTCATCAAAAACCAAAGATCCAGTGAGTTGTCAATGTTCAGACATGGAGTTCCTACTTATAGTCCTATAGACTGGCTGTCATTACATAATCTTTTCAAATCTGTGTTTACACTGGCAGCCCAATTCTGATCTTTTACCCAATTATTGGCAAAAGATCTGATCGGATTGTTCAAAAGACCAATTCGTGGCAAAATATCAGAATTGGGCTGCCTGTGTAAACACAGCCATTGATTGATGATAATGTATTATGTTGAATTGATTAATTCGTTGACTTTATTGACTTGCTGTGGTTGGTTTATGTGCTGCAGGTCTGAGGGTGAGGCTGTTCAACTTCTCTCTGAAAGTATTGAGCTGTCTCCTCTACATGGTCAGAGTCCTACTGGATGACCCACAGGAGGAGAGACAGGACTGGTGAGGAAGGGGGGGGGGGTAAATAAGAGTGCCTTTAGTATTGGAGAGGGAGTGGGGAGTATTGGTGGAGAGGGAGTAGGGAGTATTGGTGGAGATGGAGTGAGGAGTATCAGTGGAGAGGTAGTGAGGGGTGAGGAGTATCAGTGGAGAGGGAGTTAGGAGTATTGGTGGAGATGGAGTGGGGAGTATCAGTGGAGAGGTAGTGAGGAGTATCAGTGGAGAGGGAGTGAGGAGGATTGGTGGAGATGGAGTGGGGAGTATCAGTGGAGAGGTAGTGAGGAGTATCAGTGGAGAGGGAGTGAGGAGTATCAGTGGAGAGGGAGCGAGGAGTATTGGTGGAGAGGGAGTGGGGAGTATCAGTGGAGAGGGGGTGAGGAGTATTGGTGGAGAGGGAGTGAGGAGTATCAGTGGAGAGGTAGTGAGGAGTATTGGTGGAGAGGGAGTGGGGAGTATCAGTGGAGAGGTAGTGAGGAGTATTGGTGGAGAGGGAGTGAGGAGTATCAGTGGAGAGGTAGTGAGGAGTATCAGTGGAGAGGGAGTGAGGAGTATCAGTGGAGAGGGAGTGAGGAGTATTGGTGGAGAGGGAGTGGGGAGTATCAGTGGAGAGGGGGTGAGGAGTATTGGTGGAGAGGGAGTGAGGAGTATCAGTGGAGAGGGGGTGAGGAGTATTGGTGGAGAGGTAGTGAGGAGTGTCAGTGGAGAGGGGGTGAGGAGTATTGGTGGAGAGGGAGTGGGGAGTATCAGTGGAGAGGGGGTGAGGAGTATTGGTGGAGAGGGAGTGGGGAGTATCAGTGGGGGGGGTGAGGAGTATCAGTGGAGAGGTAGTGAGGAGTATCAGTGGAGAGGGAGTTAGGAGTATTGGTGGAGAGGGAGTTAGGAGTATTGGTGGAGAGGGAGTGAGGAGTATTGGTGGAGAGGACATGAGGAGTATTGGTGGAGAGGACATGAGGAGTATTGGTAGAGAGGGAGTGAGGAGTATTGGTGGAGAGGGAGTTAGGAATATTGGTGGAGAGGACGTGAGGAGTATTGGTGGAGAGTGGTCAGTCAGTACTTACTATGGAGCAAGAGGGATAGGTAAAGACGAGATGTAAAGGTTAGGTTTAAGGTAGTTTTGCTTGGCCAGGGGCTGGGAGATAGAGACCAGATGTAGGGAAGGACAGTGGAAAGGGAAAGAGTAGGGGATAGAGACCAGATGTGGGGAAGGACAGTGGAAAGGGAAAGAGTAGGGGATAGAGACCAGATGTAGGGAAGGACAGTGGAAAGGGAAAGAGTAGGGGATAGAGACCAGATGTAGGGAAGGACAGTAGAAAGGGAAAGAGTAGGGGAAGAGACCAGATGTAGGGAAGGACAGTGGAATGGGAAAGACCAGATGTAGGGAAGGACAGTAGAAAGGGAAAGAGTAGGGGATAGAGACCAGATGTAGGGAAGGACAGTGGAATGGGAAAGACCAGATGTAGGGAAGGACAGTGGAATGGGAAAGAGTAGGGGATAGAGACCAGATGTAGGGAAGGACAGTGGAATGGGAAAGAGTAGGGGGTAGAGACCAGATGTAGGGAAGGACAGTGGAAAGGGAAAGAGTAGGGGATAGAGACCAGATGTAGGGAAGGACAGTGGAAAGGGAAAGAGTAGGGGATAGAGACCAGATGTAGGGAAGGACAGTGGAATGGGAAAGAGTAGGGGGTAGAGACCAGATGTAGGGAAGGACAGTGGAAAGGGAAAGAGTAGGGGGTAGAGACCAGATGTAGGGAAGGACAGTGGAAAGGGAAAGAGTAGGGGGTAGAGACCAGATGTAGGGAAGGACAGTGGAACGGGAAAGAGTAGGGGGTAGAGAAATGGGTAATGTTGAGAACACCGGCATTACAATTCTGGAGGAAACAGAGAGAGAGAAATTTGAGGTCATATAGGATGGGGTTGAGGAACACAGGAAGCTAAAACTCTTTGAATGTCCAAACATGACACGTTTCAGTCCTCTTGTTATGCATGTTTCCCCTGTAGTCTGGACTGTTCCAAACAGAATGCATCGGTCCACCCCAGCAGGACCCAGTTTGACTGGTAAGTTTACATGTTTATGTCCCATTCATCTTTAATGAGGAGCCAAGACTGATCTGGGAGTCTAATACAGAGAGAGAGATGTTCATCTTGTGTCCACCACAGAGCACTGTAATGAGACCATGTACAACAGACAGTTAATGATACTGTGAGTAATAGAGAGGTTGGAGATGTAGACATGGTACATTATGCAGATTGACGTTTATTGTCATGACTATTGCCCTGGAGGCAGAACTGAGCGATTTCCGCTAGATGGGTCAACTGCATAGAAAAAATTGGCTATATCCTAAAAATGTATGAAAACAAAAATGTGCTTTTTGGTCTTAATATAAAGTTATGGTTAAGCATTAGGGTTAGCAGTGTGGTTAAGTTTAGGGTTAGGTTTTGATGACTTTGTGGCTATGCCAGCTAGTGACCATTCTGCCTCCAGGGCAAGATTCATGACAATAAATGCCAACCTGCAAACATTACATTATTGCAGTAGCACATTAGTTTGTCACAATGTTACCTGTATGGATTTCATGCCAACATAATATCTACTGTATGTAGTGTCCATATAACATAATTAGCAGCTGCTGTCTGTAAACCAGTCAAAGACTGATACAGGAAATGTCTTGGGGCTGCTGTGAGTGTGAGTGTGTGCACTAGACCAGAGCCTCAAGGCTAAGCGAACAGAAACTATTTGAATTAGGAGTCTTGGGACTGATGATTTGCACTTAAAAGTGAACTTAGTTTGCACTCATCCAAAATGTCCTTACTAGGAGTGGAATGTCCAGTGGTGTGGACTGAGATTCAAAGGCACGAGTGAGTGAGTGAGTGAGTGAGTGAGTGAGTGAGTGAGTGAGTGAGTGAGTGAGTGAGTGAGTGAGCGAGTGACCAGCAAACCGACCATCCAACTGACTGAGTATGTCCCAGATGTGACTGGGTCCTTGGGCTCTGCCTCCAGTCCTGCTCAGGGACATATTTATTTAATTGGCGGCTGGTGACACTGTGTAAACTCTGGCTATAAATGAATAAGGAGTATGACAGAGTGTGCTTAATAAAGACTTTGACTGGCCGTTGCTCTTTGGCTGACACACACTCCAGGCAGCAGACTCAGAAGGCAGCAATGATAAGCCCCGAGAGGCCTCTGGATAGAGCCTCTTTCTCACAACAGAGCTGTAAATCTGCATTCATGTTATCTGCGAACATTGATTGTGATGCTTTTTCACAGAGGAAGTCTAATGGCCGCTGTAGATCAGAACCACTCGCTTGTGAACAACATAATTACAAGAGGCGTTATGTCGTTGGATTGATCATATTTGAAAGGGAGTCCTTTTAATATTTACCCCTGTTACATCTCCTTTTTCTTTTCTTCTCCCTCCTTTCCTCTCCTCCCTCTGTGTCATGTATGATGTGCTCTGTTTGTTCTGTGTCTGCAGGTCTCTTATCATCTGGGTGAATAGGCCTCTGCCTCTGTGGGCTCTACAGGTCAGACACAATGTTGAACTGTCATATTAACAAGGCTGTCTACACACACGCACACACGGACGCACGCACGCACGCACGCACGCACGCACACACACACACACACACACACACACACACACACACACACTCTCTCTCTCTCTCTCTGGTTTATTGCTTCACTTTAACTTCTTATTGATGGAGTTCAATCATCAAAATGATGATTCCACCCACTCTCTGTCTCTCTCACTCTCTATTGCTGTTACTACTCCAATCTTTCTCTCTCTCTTTCTTTCTCTCTCTCTCTCTCTCCTTTCATCTCTCTCCAGGTGCTTGTAGCTTTCATCAGCTTTTTCGAGACCATGTTGCTTGTGTACCTCAGCTACAAGGTCAGTACACTGTAAATCTGTTCCCTGTAAATGTACAGAATTATACTGGAACCAGAGTTGCCAACTTAATACTGTAAATTTGCTGTAATATATTTCACAGTACTATTTCCCTTACTGTAAAACAGATTACAGCATCCCAAAATTACAGTATTGCGCTGGTAACTCTGGTGCCAGGTCAATGCTGTAAATTTACAGTGAAATTCTCACTGAAATCTAAATGTAAGAAAAACTATTAATTTAAATTGGTAACAATATTAACAACAAAGTACACAAAATAATTGACTATAGAAGTAACAACAATTAACACATATGTAACCAAATAAGAACAACACTACAACACTAATTTAAAAACAATATTGTTTGCCTGTGTGTGGGGCGTGTGGGGAGACAGAGACTAAGAGAGAGAGGAAGTTCAAATTGGGATTGGGTACAATCCTAGACCTATGATCAGGGGCAAATCTATTCGGGGTAAGGGTGTTCAGAGGCGGTGAAACACACAACGGGACAGTATGTACAGTAGAGCATCCAGGAGAGAGAAGTCAGCGCAGAATCAGGTGTTCATCATGGGGCTCCGTAACAATCCTCCTCAGTTCTGATTTGTCAGCTCTTCTCACCCTTAGGACAAGCATAGAACAATACATAATAGAATGAGAGACAGAGAGACAGAGAGCACCGGGGATGTTACCCTGAGGGTAAAAAGAAAGGTGACATAGGGCATATCAAGCTGGTGTTGTGTGTGTGTGTACTTACCTCACTAGAGGTCATTCAAACTGAACCCAATCACACAGGGTTGTGACATCTGAGAACACTGTGTCCTTGTGTTGTTGCCGTTCATGCTCTCCTCATTGAGTAGCCTGTATCAAGGTGACATCTAGATGGCTACCACTTGAAATATAATCCTGGGATGGAAAAAATTGGCCACTTTACTAGCTACCGCCAGCAACACTGTGTTACAGCTGCTCAGTGGCAAGCACCTTAGGTCGCAAACACCTCGATACAATACAGGTGCAGTGCTCATTCGAATCCGCTTTGGTGGCTCGCGACTGGTGTAACGGCCCACGACGTGGTTTATGTGTCAAATTAAGCCTGTCAATCAGGAAAAATAAACGATGCGAAGGTAATAATATGGGTAATATCTTTTGAACTGCTAGAAACAAACCATTATCTCTGTAGTAGCGGTGAAAACATAACAGTCACTAATCTGTACTCAGTTTATCCTCTATGGCACTCAGAGGCTGTGGTGTACCTAAAAGCCTATAATCACAACAGTTATTATCTGGGTTGTGTCAACTTGAGCTAGCTAACTAGCTGGCTAGATAGATAGATAGATAGATAGATAGATAGATAGATAGATAGATAGATAGATAGATAGATAGATAGATAGATAGATAGATAGATAGATAGATAGATAGATAGATAGATAGATAGATAGATAGATAGATAGATAGATAGATAGATAGATAGATAGATAGATAGATAGATAGATAGATAGATAGATAGATAGCAAACGTTAGCCAGCTAGCTAGGTTAGCTAAGAACAATTGCAGTAATTCAACGTTGGCTAGCAATAAAAATACTTATAAACAAGTCAAGGTACCTACCCAGAAGCTGCTGAAAATATTCTTCCACTTCACAGCCGCTTCAAGAAGATATTTACTTAAATAGTCATGTGTCTCACCCGACAGGTTGGCGCCTGAAACTGATCATTTGAATCTACAGTAGGTGTAACGGATGTGAAACGGCTAGCTAGTTAGCGGTGGTGCGACCTGCTGTCTCTAACTCTGAATGATCGGCTATGAAAAGCCAACTGACATTCACACCTGAGGTGCTGATTTGTTGCACCCTCTACAACTACTGTGACTATTATTATTTGACCCTGCTGGTCATCTATGAACATTTGAACATCTTGACCATGTACTGTTATAATCTCCACCCGGCACAGCCAGAAGAGGACTGGCCAGCCCTCATAGCCTGGTTCCTCTCTAGGTTTCTTCCCTAGTCACCGTGCTTCTACATATGCATTTCTTGCTGTTTGGGGTTTTAGACTAGGTTTCTGTATAGCACTTTGTGACATCGGCTGATGTAAAAAGGGCTTTATAAATAAACTTGATTTATTGATTCTTTTTCAGCATTTTGCCATAATGCAGTGCTATCTACAACATTAATGCTGTAAAACACATGGACTGTATTTTACTGGGTGTTCCACAGTGTTTTAGTGTTGAGATTACAGAAACTGAGTGCCTTCACAGACACTGCTGGAGATGGATAGCTATTTTGGTGCCCCACAAAACAACAAGCCTCAGTCTGTGTATGTCTATGTAGATACATGTGACATGTCCTGGGGGAATGTACTTTACATCTCATCATTTGATCCTCTGATATACAGTCTAGATTAAGCATATATCTGAGCAGGGCCGTCTCCAGGCATAAGTGGCCCCCGGTACCCACATTTGTTTTGGGGGGGTGGGACTCAGTCGAGGTCTCAAATTACTGTTGAGAGTTAGAATATTAGAATAGCCAAGGTTCAATATTAAAATGTGGTTGTGCATCAGCAGTTTTTCTATTGTTATGTCAGTCACTGACTGTCACTCAATTCACCCGGTCAGTTAACGATTGTTCGATTGGTAAGTTAGTCTAGCCAGCTATCTAAACTTGTAGTAGGCATAATCATGGCCGAATACCGACCAAGCACGCAGGGCATGTGCCCAGTGGCCCTGACCTCCAAGAGGCCCCCATTGATTTTGTTGATCACTTTCACTCAGATATCATTAACATGTGTAGAATTGCATGAAATGTGTTGAACTTGGTTAAACTTCTCTCCACTCCATGGCAAAATATGTAGAATTGCAGAATGCTTGCTTTAAAACTGCACCATTTTGTCTACTCCCCCTAACAAAATTTGTTTAATTGTAGGAAATTAACTTTAAAACTTAAATTCAAGAGGGGGGGCTGTCAAGAGCGGGGCTACTAAAATGTTTTACCCACGAGGTGTGTGGGGGGGGCATCCAAATCGTGCTTAGGACCCCCAAAAGGCTCAGGCCGACCCTGTATTTTGAGGAGCCTCAACAGGCTCTCCCTATTGAATGATGCCTGAGAGTGACTGGGATAAAGGAATCCCCCCAGAGAGAGGCAGCGTGTGATCTGATCCCCCATGGAGGGTTACCCAGCATCCCTGCTCTTTGATGTACGTAGCAAACTAGTGGTGTGTCTATTGGTCTGTGGAGCTGTCACACCATGGCTCACTGCCTAGCCTGCTACAGTGTCAGTCAGGGGCCCAGGAGGAGGTGGAGGTTTTAATGCTTAAACCTCATCGATATCTCTGTGGACATACACAAGGCCTGGCTCTGGCTGTCCACCCACGCAAACCAGGTCTCTGGTTAGCTATAAGGAAGCTGTGGCTGAACACATAAAAATGCGACATGATATTTGACATCTTAATTGTACAAGAAGTTTACAGACTGAAACCTGAGTAATGCCTCCTTTTTAAGTGGAAGTGAACAGGTAGCAAAGGAGGGTCACCCTTGTCCGTGTCCGTGTTCAACAGGGTAAACGTGGCCATCTCATTCACAAATCCAGTCAAAGGAACACTTTATCTGGTCATCCCTGAAGTTGCCATGACAATGGAGTTTCTCTGACCTACGTGTGTTGTTGTGTTTCCAGGGCAACGTTTGGGAGCAAGTGTTGCGTGTTCCCTTCATCCTGGAGATGATCAGTGCTGTTCCCTTTGTGATCACTGTGAGTCCAATCAAACGCATGCATTATGGAACATTATGCCTAGTGAGCTATTTGTTCTTTGATCCCATTGTACAGTAGATTCAACCCTGTACAGGGAATACATTTCACACAATATATAGGATGTTGCATGCCTGTGCTCAGTAAGATACTCTACCCTATGTTGTTGCTGCAAAATGCTCCTTCCCCCACTGGCAATTTTTCCCTTCAATATCTCACCAAACTTACAAAAGATAAGGACCTTTGATAATGCATGATGATGAATAATGCCGTTAGCACTCACCAAAACACAGACTAAATCTCTTTCTCCTTCAGGTGATTTTGCCCTCCCTCAGAAATCTGTTCATCCCTGTGTTTCTCAACTGCTGGCTGGCCAAACATGCCTTGGAGAACATGATAGTGAGAAAATACATATGTATTGCTCAGTTTATGTCACCTCATCTCTCCACCTCACAACTGTTCTCTCAGGTGTCTCTTTATCTCATCTCTTCCACTGTTTCTTTCAGATGACATCTCTGCACCTCTTAAAAACACTGTTCTCTATTTCTCTTTATACCACAAGTTTTGACTCCCACTCATTCTTACAGATGTAAGTGCATGTATTCTCTATTATTTTCTTGTATTATACACATCATATTCATTTTGTCCTTGTCCCTCAATTATCTTTGTATTCTTCTCTGGTTTTTGGGACATTATGAAGATGCAATGGCTTTACACTTATCCTCCCCATGTCACAACACTATCTTTTTCTTATCACCTCTCTCTCTCTCTCTTTCTCTTTCTCTCTCTCTCTCTCTCTCTCTCTCTCTCTCTCTCTCTCTCTCTCTCTCTCTCTCTCTCCTGCTGTGTTTCAGAATGATCTGCACCGGGCCATCCAGCGTACTCACTCAGCTATGTTCAACCAGGTCCTCATCCTCATCTGCACCCTGGTCTGCCTCATGTTCACCTGGTGGGTCACCACAATCACTGCTAGCAATCACTGGGAGGAAGAGGGGGGTTTTCCTCTACTTGAGCCCAATGGCAGGTATAGGAGTGGTGTAGCAGTATTGAGTGGTTGGTAGAGGCTAGCTTTGAGTAATAGCCCAGGCTGATATAGCATAATATTAGGTCCTGGAGGTCTGAAAAGCTTCCTGGATGAGACTGGCTGACCTTATCACTACTGACAGCACAATGTTGACTCAACTGGCCCTTCAGCTCTGGGTAAACACACACTAGTCATATACACACTGTGCACAAACACTTTGCACACACACTGTCGACAGACGTGCATGCCCGCACTCACTACACACACACACACACACACACACGGTAGTTCCCTCTGGTCTTCTCATGCTTACTTCCTCCTTCCCACCTGTCCATCTCTCTCTCCTCCTGTTCCTCCCCTCCCCCTCTGACTCCCCTCTCAATCCCCATCATAATTGGCTTTCTTCCTCTCCTTAATCTCCTCCTCCACCTCCGTCCTCATCCTCTCCATCCTCCACCTCCTCCTCCACATCCTCCATCTCCACCTCCTCCTACACCTCTTCTCTGCTTCTTCCTCCTCCTCCACCTCCTCCTCCACCACCTCCACCTCCCCTCAGTATATGTGGGATCCAGCACCTAGAGCGAGCAGGAAACAACCTGACTCTGTTTGACTCGCTCTACTTCTGCGTGGTCACCTTCTCTACTGTGGGCTTCGGTGATGTCACACCCCAGATATGGCCTTCTCAGCTGCTAGTGGTCATCATGATCTGTGTGGCGCTCATCGTGCTTCCCATACAGGTGAGGGGAAAATCCCATTGCTGTTGTTGTTTTCATTGTATTTTGCTGGTGCTATTTTCCAGTATTTCTCCCTGATGTATTCCCCACACATACTGCTGAGGGGAGGATCCGACTGAACAATAATATTGTACATCAGATATTCCAATTATACAGAAGAGCATAGTGTCACTGTTTCAGTGAATCTGTCATTTCCTGCCCATAGTAGTATCCCTCTCCTCTCCCCATGTCCCATTACTGTCATTTCAGTTGTGATAATAGGAACCTTTTATGTGTGTGTGTGTGTGTGTGTGTGTGTGTGTGTGTGTGTGTGTCAGCGTGTGCGTGTGTGTGTGTGTGTGTGTGTGTGTGTGTGTGTGTGTGTGTGTGTGTGGTCTGAGCCGCTGTACTGTTGTGCTCTGGGAGGCATGTTTGAGCAGGACAGGAAATGGCACACAGAGCCATGTAGCCCTCTCACTCCCTCTCCCTGTCTTTCATCCATAAATACCCCCTGACATTTACTGGCTGCCCAACACCTCCTCACCCCCTCTGAGTGTGTGGGTTTCAGCCGTGTCTGCTGTCAGGGAGAGGAGAACCTCCAGTCTCCCTCCCTGCCATCCAGCCTGTCTGATGCATGGGGATGCCACAGAGCACATTAACATGCAGGCAGCCTCCTGGTTCAAATATAAACAACTGTTTATCACTATTATCATTACCTACCTACTGTCTGTCTATCACTACCTCAACCCACCTACTGTCTATCTATCACTACCTCAACCCACCTACTGTCTATCACTACCTCAACCCACCTACTGTCTGTCTATCACAACCTCAACCCACCTACTGTCTGTCTATCACTACCTCAACCCACCTACCTACACTGTCTGTCTGTCTATCTATCACTACCTCAACCATCCTACCTGTCTATCACTCATCACTACCTCAACCCACCTACTGTCTGTCTATCACTACCTCAACCCACCTACAACCTGTCTATCACTACTACTGTCTGTCTATCACTACCTCAACCCACCTACTGTCTGTCTATCACTACCTCAACCCACCTACTGTCTGTCTATCACTACCTCAACCCACCTACTGTCTGTCTATCACTACCTCAACCCACCTACTGTCTGTCTATCACTACCTCAACCCACCTACTGTCTATCACTACCTCAACCCACCTACTGTCTGTCTATCACAACCTCAACCCACCTACTGTCTGTCTATCACTACCTCAACCCACCTACTGTCTGTCTATCACTACCTCAACACACCTACTGTCTGTCTATCACTACCTCAACCCACCTACTGTCTATCACTACCTCAACCCACCTACTGTCTGTCTATCACTACCTCAACCCACCTACTGTCTGTCTATCACTACCTCAACCATCCTACTGTCTATCACTACCTCAACCCACCTACTGTCTGTCTATCACTACCTCAACCCACCTACTGTCTGTCTATCACTACCTCAACCCACCTACTGTCTGTCTATCACTACCTCAACCCACCTACTGTCTATCACTACCTCAACCCACCTACTGTCTGTCTATCACTACCTCAACCCACCTACTGTCTGTCTATCACTACCTCAACCCACCTACTGTCTGTCTATCACTACCTCAACCCACCTACTGTCTGTCTATCACTACCTCAACCCACCTACTGTCTGTCTATCACTACCTCAACACACCTACTGTCTGTCTATCACTACCTCAACCCACCTACTGTCTATCACTACCTCAAACCACCTACTGTCTATCACTGCCTCAAACCACCTACTGTCTGTCCCTATCACTACCTCAACCCACCTACTGTCTGTCTATCACTACCTCAACCCACCTACTGTCTATCACTACCTCAAACCACCTACTGTCTGTCACTACCTCAAACCACCTACTGTCTGTCCCTATCACTACCTCAACCCACCTACTGTCTGTCTATCACTACCTCAACCCACCTACTGTCTGTGTATCACTACTTCAACCCACCTACTGTCTATCTATCACTACCTCAACCCACCTACTGTCTATCTATCACTACCTCAACCCACCTACTGTCTATCTATCACTACCTCAACCCACCTACTGTCTGTCACTACCTCAACCATCCTACTGTCTATCACTACCTCAACCCACCTACTGTCTGTCTATCACTACCTCAACCCACCTTCTGTCTATCACTACCTCAACCCACCTACTGTCTGTCTATCACTACCTCAACCCACCTACTGTCTGTCTATCACTACCTCAACCCACCTACTGTCTATCACTATCACTACCTCAACCCACCTACTGTCTGTGTATCACTACCTCAACCCACCTACTGTCTGTCTATCACTACCTCAACCCACCTACTGTCTGTCTATCACTACCTCAACCCACATACTGTCTGTCACTACCTCAACCCACCTACTGTCTGTCTATCACTACTAACCCACCAACTGTCTGTCTATCACTACCTCAACCCACCTACTGTCTGTCTATCACTACCTCAACCCACCTACTGTCTGTCTATCACTACCAACCCACCTACTGTCTGTCTATCACTACCTCAACCCACCTACTGTCTATCACTACCTCAACCCACCTACTGTCTGTCTATCACAACCTCAACCCACCTACTGTCTGTCTATCACTACCTCAACCCACCTACTGTCTGTCTATCACTACCTCAACACACCTACTGTCTGTCTATCACTACCTCAACCCACCTACTGTCTGTCACTATCAACCCACCTACTGTCTGTCTAACTACCAACCCACCTACTGTCTGTCTATCACTACCTCAACCATCCTACTGTCTATCACTACCTCAACCCACCTACTGTCTGTCTATCACTACCTCAACCCACCTACTGTCTGTCTATCACTACCTCAACCCACCTACTGTCTGTCTATCACTACCTCAACCCACCTACTGTCTATCACTACCTCAACCCACCTACTGTCTGTCTATCACTACCTCAACCCACCTACTGTCTGTCTATCACTACCTCAACCCACCTACTGTCTGTCTATCACTACCTCAACCCACCTACTGTCTGTCTATCACTACCTCAACCCACCTACTGTCTGTCTATCACTACCTCAACACACCTACTGTCTGTCTATCACTACCTCAACCCACCTACTGTCTGTCTATCACTGCCTCAAACCACCTACTGTCTGTCCCTATCACTACCTCAACCCACCTACTGTCTGTCTATCACTACCTCAACCCACCTACTGTCTATCACTACCTCAAACCACCTACTGTCTGTCACTACCTCAAACCACCTACTGTCTGTCCCTATCACTACCTCAACCCACCTACTGTCTGTCTATCACTACCTCAACCCACCTACTGTCTGTGTATCACTACTTCAACCCACCTACTGTCTATCTATCACTACCTCAACCCACCTACTGTCTATCTATCACTACCTCAACCCACCTACTGTCCATCACTACCTCAACCCACCTACTGTCTGTCACTACCTCAACCATCCTACTGTCTATCACTACCTCAACCCACCTACTGTCTGTCTATCACTACCTCAACCCACCTTCTGTCTATCACTACCTCAACCCACCTACTGTCTGTCTATCACTACCTCAACCCACCTACTGTCTGTCTATCACTACCTCAACCCACCTACTGTCTATCACTATCACTACCTCAACCCACCTACTGTCTGTGTATCACTACCTCAACCCACCTACTGTCTGTCTATCACTACCTCAACCCACCTACTGTCTGTCTATCACTACCTCAACCCACATACTGTCTGTCACTACCTCAACCCACCTACTGTCTGTCTATCACTACTTCAACCCACCAACTGTCTGTCTATCACTACCTCAACCCACCTACTGTCTGTCTATCACTACCTCAACCCACATACTGTCTGTCACTACCTCAACCCACCTACTGTCTGTCTATCACTACTTCAACCCACCAACTGTCTGTCTATCACTACCTCAACCCACCTACTGTCTGTCTATCACTACCTCAACCCACATACTGTCTGTCACTACCTCAACCCACCTACTGTCTGTGTATCACTACCTCAACCCACCTACTGTCTGTGTATCACCACCTCAACCCACATACTGTCTCTCTATCACTACCTCAACCCACATACTGTCTCTCTATCACTACCTCAACCCACCTACTGTCTGTCTGTCACTACCTCAACCCACCTACTGTCTGTGTATCACCACCTCAACCCACCTACTGTCTGTCTATCACTACCTCAACCCACCTACTGTCTGTCTATCACTACCTCAACCCACATACTGTCTGTCACTACCTCAACCCACCTACTGTCTGTGTATCACTACCTCAACCCACCTACTGTCTGTGTATCACCACCTCAACCCACATACTGTCTCTCTATCACTACCTCAACCCACATACTGTCTCTCTATCACTACCTCAACCCACCTACTGTCTGTCTGTCACTACCTCAACCCACCTACTGTCTGTGTATCACCACCTCAACCCACCTACTGTCTGTCTATCACCACCTCAACCCACATACTGTCTCTCTATCACTACCTCAACCCACCTACTGTCTGTCTGTCACTACCTCAACCCACCTACTGTCTGTCACTACCTCAACCCACCTACTGTCTGTCTATCACTACCTCAACCCACCTACTGTCTGTGTATCACTACCTCAACCCACCTACTGTCTGTGTATCACTACCTCAACCCACCTACTGTCTGTGTATCACTACCTCAACCCACCTACTGTCTGTGTATCACTACCTCAACCCACCTACTGTACGTGTATCGCTACCTCAACTAGAGGTCTTTACGGATATACCCTAACCTGATTAACCCGAGATCCGACAGATATCCGAACAGGTCGGATCCAAAATTCTGTAGTTGACCCTCGGATCCCCGGACGGATCACGCTTGATGGACACAGACCTCGGATCTGTCTGAAAATATGTGAAATACCGACCAGATACGAAATTATATTTGAAAAATAAAATATCCTGATAAAAATAAATATCCTCAATAAATCACATTTGCTACGCATGGCAGTTGGTTCAGTCAAAAGCATTCATCTCTCTCCTCTGTCTGTCTGCCTCTCTCTCTGTCTGGCTTTAACTCTTGCTACAGCGAACTTGCAACATTGTTTCAACTGGGCCCTCACTGTTTCCTGTGCCAATGAGCTCGGAACAGACACAGCTGTATTTGTGCAAGGGTGAAGTGTGCAGGTAGCCTATTTTATGATGTTTCCACTGGAGATCTGGGATCAGCAACATCTATTTCACACTGAGGCGCTGTGGTTACTTGGGCCTATCGAGAAGGGAAGCGTTGGAAAGAATTTTCAAATACAGTGAGGAACTATTGTCATTCGCAATGGACGTAAAACACTCTGTTCATTGTCTGTGTGAGGTGACGAAAAAAATACTTTGAGAATCTCCACAGCTCATCAGTGGTGGTGAGTTAAGACAATCAGAAATACTATTAGACATCCCCAAATGGGAACTTTTATAGGCCTAGATTTGCACGCAGGGCAGGTATTTCTATGCATGCTCAAGCAAAATATACCAAAATATACCCTCTATCAATACCTCAACCCACCTATTGTCTATCTATCACTACCTCAACCCACCTACTGTCTATCTATCACTACCTCAACCCACCTACTGTCTATCTATCACTACCTCAACCTACCTACTGTCTATCACTACCTCAAACCACCTACTGTCTATCTATCACTACCTCAACCCACCTACTGTCTATCTATCACTACTTCAACCCACCTACTGTCTATCTATCACTACCTCAACCCACCTACTGTCTATCTATCACTACCTCAACCCACCTACTGTCTGTATATCACTACTTCAACCCACCTACTGTCTATCTATCACTACCTCAACCCATCTACTGTCTGTCTATCACTACCTCAACACACCTACTGTCTGTCTATCACTGCCTCAACCCACCTACTGTCTTTCACTATCACTACCTCAATCCACCTACTGTCTATCTATCACTGCCTCAACCCACCTACTGTCTATCTATCACTACCTCAACCCACCTACTAGCTATCTATCACTGCCTCAACCCACCTACTGTCTATCTATCACTACCTCAATCCACCTACTGTCTATCTATCACTACCTCAACACACCTACTGTCTATCTATCACTACCTCAACACACCTACTGTCTGTATATCACTACTTCAACCCACCTACTGTCTATCTATCACTACCTCAACCCATCTACTGTCTGTCTATCACTACCTCAACACACCTACTGTCTGTCTATCACTGCCTCAACCCACCTACTGTCTTTCACTATCACTACCTCAATCCACCTACTGTCTATCTATCACTGCCTCAACCCACCTCTGTCTATCTATCACTACCTCAACCCACCTACTAGCTATCTATCACTGCCTCAACCCACCTACTGTCTATCTATCACTACCTCAATCCACCTACTGTCTATCTATCACTACCTCAACACACCTACTGTCTATCTATCACTACCTCAACACACCTACTGTCATTCACTACCTTAACCCACCTACTGTCTATCACTACCTCAACCCACCTACTGTCTATCTATCACTACCTCAACCCACCTACTGTCTATCACTATCACTACCTCAACCCACCTACTGTCTGTCTATCACTGCCTCAACCCACCTACTGTCTATCTATCACTACCTCAATCCACCTACTGTCTATCTATCACTACCTCAACACACCTACTGTCTATCTATCACTACCTCAACACACCTACTGTCTTTCACTACCTTAACCCACCTACTGTCTATCACTACCTCAACCCACCTACTGTCTATCTATCACTACCTCAACCCACCTACTGTCTATCACTATCACTACCTCAACCCACCTACTGTCTGTCTATCACTGCCTCAACCCACCTACTGTCTTTCACTATCACTACCTCAATCCACCTACTGTCTATCTATCACTACCTCAACCCACCTACTAGCTATCTATCACTACCTCAACCCACCTACTAGCTATCTATCACTACCTCAACCCACCTACTGTCTATCACTACCTCAACCCACCTACTGTCTATCACTACCTCAACCCACCTACTGTCTTTCACTACCTCAACCCACCTACTGTCTGTCCATCACTAATTACACTAATATAATTCTTGCCATCTGTAGTTTGAGCAGCTGGCCTTCCTGTGGATGGAGCGCCAGAAGTCTGGGGGGAACTACAGCCGATACCGGGCCCAGACAGAGAAGCACGTGGTGCTGTGTGTCAGCTGCCTCAAGATAGACCTCCTCATGGACTTCCTCAACGAGTTCTTCGCTCACCCCAGACTGCAGGTCTCTCCATAAAACCTTAACTAGGGCAGGGATGGGCAACTTTGATGGGGGTGAGGGCCACAAAAAAATCTGATCTGAGGGGCCTCAGTGACTCTCTGGTCTGCGTACCCACATCTATAACCACACATGCAGTCATGCAGTCAGAGCCGACCCTAGCCTTATGGGAGCCGTAAGGAAAATGTTGGTTCCCCCTTTAGCTACCCTTCCCCCTTGACAACAGAGAAAAAAAAATCCAAGTTTTAGAGTTAATTTCCTGCAATTCTACAAATTTTTCCATTAGGAAGACGAGATACGGTGTGATTAACGTGTGTGTGCGTGTATTCATGTGTGTGTGCGTGTGTGTACATCTCTGTAATCCTCTCCAGGAGCTGAAGCAGCTGAGGTTAAAACAGGGGATTCAATCAGCATTAGCAATAATCAAACAACATGTTTTATTTTCAGGAGTAGCTGGGTGAGGGTGTGAGAGAATATTTGTGTGAGACCCTTTCTGCCCTCCCATTAACCCCAGTGTGTGTGTGTGTCCATCTATAGGACTACTACGTGGTGATCCTGTGCCCAGCAGAGATGGATGTACAGGTACGGAGGGTCCTCCATGTGCCCCTGTGGGCACAGAGGGTCATCTACCTGCAGGGCTCCGCCCTCAAGGACCAAGACCTCATGAGGGCCAAGTGAGTCCCCTATCACAGCTATGCTACTGGGGCCCCAAATCACAGCTATGTTACAGTGAAAGGGAAAGGAAGGGGGTACCTAGTCAGTTGTATAACTGAATGCATTCAACTGAAATGTGTCTTCTGCATTTAACACAACCCCTCTGAATCAGAGAGGTGCGGGGGGTTTCCATAATCAACATCCACGTCTTTGTCGGCCAGGTAACAGGTTAACTGCCTTGCTCAGGGGGCAGAACGACTGATTTGTACCTTGTCAGTTCGGGGTTTCGATCCAGCAACCTTCAGTTACTGGCCGAAAGCTCTAACCACTAGGCTACCTGTCGCCCCTCCAGGGGCCCCAAAACAAGACATGCTACAGGGGCATATCTCATAGGCAATGTTAGACAGTTATCAGGGCAGATAGCAGTTACAGTACACTGGCTCTGTTAAATAAAGACAGCAAATAAAATGATTGTATTTTCTCCTTGTCTCTTCTGCTGCCTGGGTAGTAACTCGCTGTGAAGTCGTGTGTGTTAGAAGAACAAATGTATTGTTCTAGTGTCCTGTTCCTCCTTTGTTCTCTCTCAAAAACATGACAACAACAACATCCACCCCCTCTCTCTCCTCTCATCCTTTCATCTTCTGTTCCTCTCTCCTCCTCCTGCCTCTATCTGACCTGTGTCCTGTCTTGGCCTGACCCCTCCTGCTGCTCTACTAACTGGCTGTAGGATGGACGATGCTGAGGCCTGTTTTATCCTCAGTAACCGATTCGAGGTGGACCGCTTCGCTGCTGTACGTTCCTCAATCTCCTTTTAATACTTTTAATCTCCACAACGCCACCCTCCTTCTTTTCCTGTCCTCCACTCTTCTTTCCCTCCTTCACAGCTTTCTCTCTCTACCTCTACTATATTTTTATCAAAATGTAAATGATCATCTTAAGAACTATTTCACAACTATAATTTATCTTCTTATTTTACCCTGGCTCCTATTTTCCTCACTGTGTTGCCGTTCTTAACAGACTATTTCACACCTGTGACATAATTACGGGAATTTCAGGGAATTTTCCTTTCTGGTGTGGCTATAGCCTGTTAGTTCTGTTGAAAGCTCCGTGCCCTAGTTGAAGAGGCTTACCAGGGGGATTGTACATAGAGGAGATACAATCTGTGACTGTGGTGGAGCTACTGGTGGTGCTAATGATTTGACTCTCTTTCTTGCTACTCTATCCCATCCTCCCATCCTCCCTTCCTCCCTTCCTCCCTCTCTCTCTCTCTCTCTTCTCTCTCTCTCTCTCTCTCTCTCTCTCTCTCTCTCTCTACCCCCCTCTCTCTCTCTCTCTCTACCAGGATCACCAGACCATTCTAAGAGCATGGGCGGTGAAAGACTTTGCCCCAAACTGCCCCCTGTATGTCCAGATCCTCAAACCTGAGAACAAGTTCCACGTCAAGTTTGCAGGTCAGAGCATTGAGTGTGGGATTTGTTGGGATGGCTGAGCGTGTGCGTGCATAGTGTGGGAATGTGTGCGTCAGTATGACTATGTGTGTACAGTTATGTGCCTATGGGTCTTTTTATACATAATGGGGCCAATGTGTGACTTGGGATAAATATTTTCAAATGGTTTAAAAATAATAATAATGTAGTTCCACTTTTGTACTTAGAGGAATAAAGGGTAATATATGCAACATGGCCCATAACTCCACCTATTCAACAACATAGACCTAGGACTATACCTCCTTTAAGCAGGGTCATACACACATTGGCAAGTCCAATTCAAGGACTTTCAGGGACTTTTTCAAGTACTTAATTGTAATTGTAATTGTCTTTATTGGCATGGGAAACATGTTTACATGGCCAAAGCAAGTGAAATGAGCAATAAATAACAGTGAGAAGAAACAAAAACAACATCAACCAAGAAATATCACACTTTAACAGTAAACATTGCACTCACAAAGGTTTAAAAAATATAAAGGCATTTCAAGTGTTATATTATATACAATGTTTTACCAATTATAGTACGAGTAGTAGGGGAAGATAAATAAACATATAAATATTGGTGGTATTTACAATGTTGTTTGTGCGCCACTGGTTGCCCTTTTCTCATGACAACTGGCCAGAAATCTTGCTGCCCGGATTGCACATTGTGGTATCTCTCTCTCGCTCTCTCGCTTCCTCGCTCTCTCGCTCTCAATTCAATTGAACTGCTCTTTTCTCGATTTTGATAATTAGCGGGTATCGGCCTAATTCTGCTCTGCATGCATTATTTTGTGTTTTATGTTGTACACAGAGGATATTTTTTGCAGAATTCTGCATGCAGAGTTGCAATTTGGTGTTTGTCCCATTTTGTGAATTCTTGGTTGGTGAGCGGACCCCAGACCTCACAACCATAAAGGGCAATGGGTTCTATACCTGATTCAAGTATTTTTTTGCCAGATCCTAATTGGTATGTCAAATTTGATGTTCCTTTTGATGGCATAGAATGCCCTTCTTTCCTTGTCGCTCAGATTGTTTGCAGCTTTGTAGAAGTTACCTGTGATGCTGCTGTTTAGGCCGAGGTAGGTATTGTTTTTTGTGCGCTCTAGGGCAACGGTGTGTAGATGGAATTTGTATTCGTGGTCCTGGCAACTGGGCCTTTTTTAGAACAGTATTATTTTTGTCTTACTGAGATTTACTGATGGCCCAGATCTGACAGAATCTGTGCATAAGGTCTAGGTGCTGCTGTAGGCCCTCCTTGGTTGGGGACAGAAGAACCAGATCATCAGCAAACAGTAGATACAGTATTTGACATCAGATTTTAGTAGGGTGAGGCCGGGTGCTGCAGACTGTTCTAGTGCCCTTGCTAATTCATTGATATATATATATATGTTGAAGAGGTTGGGGCTCAAGCTGCATCCCTGTCTCACCCCTCGGCCTTGTGGAAAGAAATGTGTGTGTTATGTACAATTTTAACTGCACACTTGTTGTTTGTGCACATGGATTTTATAATGTCGTATGTTTTTCCCCCAATTTCTATAGAAGACCCTCATGCCAAATTGAGTCAGAAGCTTTTTTGAAATCAACAAAGCATGAGAAGACTTTGCCTTTTGTTTTGGTTTGTTTGTTTGTCAATTAGGGTGTACAGGGTGAATACGTGGTCTGTCGTATGGTAATTTGGTAAAAAGCCAATTTGACATTTGCTCAATACATTGTTTTCACTGAGGAAATGTACAAGTCTGCTGTTAATGATAATGCAGAGGATTTTCCCAAGGTTGCTGTTGACGCGTTTAATAACGGTAGTTATTAGGGTCAAATTTTCCTCTACTTTTGTGAATTGGGGTGATATTGCAGAAGATGCCAAAGCTGAGAGAATGTTAAAGAGTTTAAGAAAACTAATTGAAATTTGTGGTCTGAATATTTTATCATTTCATGTAGGTCAACACCACAGGCCTTTTTGGGTCGGAGGGTTTGTATTTTGTCTTGTAGTTCATTGTAGCTCTCTCTAACTCTGTCTCTCTCACTTCTCTAATTTCGTCCTCGGGAACGTCAAACTCAATCCTATTTCCCTGCCTTCGTCTCAATTAATGATTCATATTTTATCCCATTACATTAGTCAAGGAAATCCAGTTTCTGCCTGCCTAATATGCTTGCTGTATGCAGGGAGTCATCTATCGGCACTGCCTTACCTTTTAACAATCTGAATTCCATCGGAATGCATGGGTTTGTTATTAGTTTAGGCTGGGGCGTTACCAAGGAGATGGAATAGCATGAAGCTGCTTTTTCTATTCTCCTATGTCTGCCTATCTCCTCTTGTAACGAATCTCTTCTTCTTCTGAGGAAGAGTAAGAAGGATCGGACCAATATGCAGCGTGGTAAGTGTTCGTCATAATTTATTGACTGAACGCACAAAACAAAATAACAAAGTGAAATGGAAGAAACTAAACAGTTCTGTAAGGTGAAACAACACACTAAACAGAAAACAATCACCCACAACCAAAATGGGGAAAACAGGCTACCTAAGTATGATTCTCAATCAGAGACAACGATCGACAGCTGCCTCTGATTGAGAACCATACCAGGCCAAACACAGAAATACAACATAGAAAAAAGAACATAGACTACCCACCCCAACTCACACCCTGACCAAACTAACAAAAAGACATAAAAAGGGAACTAAGGTCAGAACGTGACACCTCTACTGTGCTGCTTCTCTCAGTCATGTACCAGTCCTGGAGGTCTGAGGAGAGCTCTGTGGCAAGGTGATTTCTGATTGGTGCTGTAGGGCAGAATGCTGAATGTTATGGTATCGGCTAGCCAAAATGACCTTGTCCAAGGCAAATGCGGATGTTTGAGGGGTACTTGAAATGTCTCATTTGCATATCTTTGATGTGATTGGGGAAGGACTGCATGTGCAGTACTGTGGGAACTAAATCAAAAAAAAATTGTGCAAGGTTTTGATTCCTTTCATCGTGTTTCTTCGTACATTTTCTTTTCAGATAAATAAATTCAGTTGTGAAAAGAAATGTTGAATGTATTCCAGTCTGGCTCTTTTAGTATGAAGTGGAATAATGTGTCATAGATAGAAAACCTACTAGCGCTTCTACAGTTACAGTGCCTTGCGAAAGTATTCGCCCCCCTTGAACTTTGCGACCTTTTGCCACATTTCAGGCTTCAACCGTAAAGATATAAAACTGTATTTTTTTGTGAAGAATCAACAACAAGTGGGACACAATCATGAAGTGGAACGACATTTATTGGATATTTCAAACTTTTTTAACAAATCAAAAAAATTGAAAAATTGGGCGTGCAAAATTATCTCTCGATGTGCAAAACTGATAGAGACATACGCCAAGCGACTTACAGCTGTAATCGCAGCAAAAGGTGGCGCTACAAAGTATTAACTTAAGGGGGCTGAATAATTTTGCAAGCCCAATTTTTCAGTTTTTGATTTGTTAAAAAAGTTTGAAATATCCAATAAATGTCGTTCCACTTCATGATTGTGTCCCACTTGTTGTTGATTCTTCACAAAAAAATACAGTTTTATATCTTTATGTTTGAAGCCTGAAATGTGGCAAAAGGTCGCAAAGTTCAAGGGGGCCGAATACTTTCGCAAGGCACTGTAGCTTGCATACGGGATAGTAGCTACATTGAATAGAGCTGAAATGCTACCTGAATCACAATGAAGACAACATCACAGAGAGGAATGGTTTCGCAACATTTCAATTTATCCCCAAAATAAATAAATTAATGCATGTGAGTCAATTTAACAGACATAGCCAATCTCTTCATATCAACACAATAAAGCCACTACTTAATACAGTGTTCTTCCTGTCAGTGGTCAAGTAACCAGAGTGGAGGAAACTGGAGGAACCAATTGGTGCAGCAATGGGCTTTTAGTGGCGTGGACAGGCACGTTGTAACAGGGTGCTGAATTCCCTCGTTAAGTGCCAGTGTGGGTGGCACTAATGAGACGCAGTGGAGACTTGATTTGATCCCCACAAATAGCTTAACAACTGACTAATGTCTATTATATTAGATCATATACAATGAGTGTACAAAACATTAGGAACACCTTCCTAATATTGAGCCTTTTGACCTCAGAACAGCCTCAATTCATTGGGGCATGGACTCAGTCCATGGTGATGCTGGCCCATGTTGACTCCAATGCTTCCCACAGTTGTGTCAAGTTGGCTGGATGTCCTTTGGATGGTGGACCATTCTTGATACACACAGGAAACTGTTGAGTGTGAAAATCCAGCAGCATTGCAATTCTTGACACACTCAAACCGGTGCGCCTGGAATCTACTACCATACGTTGTTCAAAGGCACTTAAATCTTTTGTCTTGCCCATTCACCCTCTGAATGGCCCACATACATAATCAATGTCTCAAGGCTTAAAATCCTTTGTTAACCTGTCTCCTCCCCTTCATCGACACTGATTGAAGTGGGTTTAACAAGTGACATCAATAAGGGATCATAGCTTTCACCTAGATTCATCTGGTCAGTCGATGTCATGGAAAGAGCATGTGTTCCTAATGTTTTTTTACACTCAGTGTATGTTGGGATGGCTCTATGCAGAGAGGCAGAGAGAGGAGACTGCCACTCAAGTTCTCTCTCTGTGTGGGAAGGATCAGAGGGGTTTATACGAATCAGAATTGGCTTGTGGGTTGACTGGGTTGCATTGTGCTGATTTTGCCTGACCAAATGTTGAACAACAATGACCTGGTGTTTCTGGTGGGCTGAGCTATATTAGCCTGGTCAATAGCCTGGTCACTTACACATGCCATCACACAATAACTGCATGCTGATTTAATTAGGGTTGCTGTTTGGGCAGACCTGCAGTAATTACTATCTGCTGCCAGCGTGGGAGTTCACCTCGCACAGAGACACACACAGAGACACACACATACACGTTTAGCACACACAGAGACACACACACGTCCTTCACACACACACACCTCTCACACACACACTGACCAACTCTCCATACCAAATGTATTTAAGATTGTCTGTGCTTAAACTGGAACATAGTGGATGCACAGTAACATGCTATACATGACTCCAGAGCTTTGGCTCTGCTCTTCACAGCATTGTATGGGTTTTGACAGACAGCCGTTCTGACCTTGAGCATCTGTAAATTACGATGAATCTATGCATTTTGAAAGATGAGACATTGAGGATTGTAATAATTACCACTTTGACGTCATCGAAGCCAAATGTCCGAATGTGCACTTCACAAAAAACTCATGTCATATACAGTGTCAATGTTTCTGATCACTATGTTTGATGTACAGTTACAATATGAGATGTTGTTCTACCCTGGGTTGTCCTGAACAGAATGAATCTGTTTGTTGTATTATGATGAACATTTTCCGCATCTGAATGAACTCGTGACTCGATTCTATGCACACCGTACGACCTGCTTTTCTAATAGCATTGTGAAAGCCTCACACCGTAAGATTGTATTTTATCATTTAGCTGGTCATGTTGGCAATAGAACAAGCTTTCAAATCATGCCCACCTGACCCAGATTGCGATTTATAATGGACCGTTACTGGTTGCGTGAACAACAACAGTAGTTGTGTAAAGGCAGGGATGCAGAGCTGTGTTCCAACGTGCTCTATTTCCTCAACGACACTGCTAGGACAACTAAAGGAAAACACCTTATAGTTGAAGACTCTTTGAGTGCATTGAAATGACTTGGGAACTGTGCCCACACTGGAGGGGTGTGTGGCCACTTGAAGACACCAGCTAGTCCTCTCACTCAAACCCTAGTCATATTTTTGTGTTATGTTGCACCTACCCCACATTTTCCAGAAATATTCTTATCATGTTACTGAATGTATCCAGAGTTTTTTTCCCCGATTTCATTATTGACAAATGCTGTTAAAAGTATAGTTAAAATGCACATAAAATCAACAGTGTAATGTTTGGATTTATTCAGTCTTGTGTCAGGTGAACTAAACTCAGCAAATGTCCCTTTTTCAGGACCCTGTCTTTTAAAGATAATTTGTAAAAATCCAAATAACTTCACAGATCTTAATTGTAAAGGGTTTAAACACTGTTTCCCATGCTTGTTCAATGAACCATAAACAATGAATGAACATGCACCTGTGGAACAGTCGTTAAGACAATAACAGCTTACAGACGGTAGGCAATTAAGGTCACAGTTATGAAAACGTAGGACACTAAAGAGGCCTTTCTACTGACTCTGAAAAACACCAAAAGAAAGATGCCCAGGGTCCCTGCTCATCTGCGTGAATGTGCCTTAGGCATGCTGCAAGGAGGCATGAGGACTGCAGATGTGGCCAGGGCAATAAATTGCAAAGTCCGTACTGTGAGACGCCTAAAACAGTGCTACAGGGGGACAGGATGGACAGCTGATCGTCCTCACAGTGGCAGACCACGTGTAACAACACCTGCACAGGATTGGTACATCCGAACATCAAACCTGCGGGACAGGTACAGGATGGCAACAACACCTGCACAGGATTGGTACATCCGAACATCAAACCTGTGGGACAGGTACAGGATGGTAACAACAACTGCCCGAGTTACACCAGGAACACACAATCCCTACATCAGTGCTCAAACTGTCCACAATAGGCTGAGAGAGGCTGGACTGAGGGCTTGTAGGCCTGTTGTAAGGCAGGTCCTCACCAGACATCACCGGCAACAACGTCGCCTATGGGCACAAACCCACAATCGCTGGACCAGACAGGGCTGGCAAGAAGTGCTCTTCACTGACGAGTTGCGGTTTGTCTCACCAGGGGTGATGGTCAGATTCGCGTTTATCGTCAAAGGAATGAGCGTTACACCGAGGCCTGTACTCTGGAGCGGGATCGATTTGGAGGTGGAGGGCCCGTCATGGTCTGGGGCGGTGTGTCACAGCATCATCGGACTGAGCTTGTTGTCATTGCAGGCAATCTCAATGCTGTGCATTACAGGGAAGGCATCCTCCTCCCTCATGTGGTACCCCTACTGCAGGCTCATGCTGACATTGACCTTCCAGCATGACAATGCCACCAAGACAGGAATGTCAGTGTTCTGCCATGGCCAGCGAAGAGCCCGGATCTCAATCCCATTGAACACGTCTGGGACCTTTTGGATCGGAGGGTGAGGGCTAGGGCCATTCCCCCCAGAAATGTCCGGGAACATACAGGTGCCTTGGTGGAAGAGTGGGGTAACATCTCACAGCAAGAACTGGAAAATCTGATGCAGTCCATGAGGTGGAGATGTACTGCAGTACTTAATGCAGCTGTTGGCCACACCATATTCTTATTTTCAGTGGATTAACTGCCTTATTAAGGGGCAAAACGACAGATCTGACTGTTACTTTTGATTTTGACCCCACCTTTGTTCAGGGACACATTATTCCATTTCTGTTAGTCACATGTCTGTGGAACTTGTTCAGTTTATGTCTCAGTTGTTCAATCTTGTTATGTTTATACAAATTATTAAGAGAGGGGACACCAAAATGTTTTGTTGTGAGGTGGGGGGCCCAAAAGGCTTGATCTGAGTCATTTTGTTCTGTTCTCTGCTGTAGCAGCATTGATAGGAACATAAGGCTAGCAGGGTACTGATGATTTGATCCCAAAACATTAAGCTGTCATGATTCATTACACAGAATACTACAGTACTTCATATAAAATTCTGTAGAAAACTGTATTATACTGTAGAATACTATACTACACACTGTAGTATACCTTGATCATGTATAGTACTTACTATAGAATGTTGTAGTATACTGAAGAATACTATAGTAAATAGTAGAGTATACTACAGACCACAAAAACACTACAGTAATTACTATAATATAAACCAACGTTTTTTTCTTACTACAGTATTTATACTATAGTAAAATGTAAATATTACAGTATACTACAGTCATATCTGCAAAACTATAGTAAATACTAGAGTATTCACTGTAGTATTTACTATAGTGAATACCACAGTGAAGTCTGCAAAAACACTACAGTGAATACAATTTTTTTTCATTTGGGTACATATTATGATCCAAACATTCTTTCTTTCCCACTATGCCTGTAATTTATAGAAATATTATCATCATCAACAACATTTTCCTCTCTGTTGGTGAGTCTAATGGAAGTAAAGCTGCTAGACAGAAAGGACCTGTGTCTCATTGCTTTTATGTGTTGACTAGCTACTAATCTACTCCTGAGGCATGAGAGGCGGGGCTGGACAATTCTAGCTACCAACGTTTCTGTCGACAATCAATATGCAAAGCACATCTGGGCATCTAAGGCCAAGATCTCATTTGTACCAAACACTGTACCCCTAATAATATTTGTCCACTGATTACAGCATATAATGTAATCAAGAATTACACAGCAGGGAAAATGACTGCTCCCTGAGCCTCATTTTATTGGTCATAACTCTATATTGTTTTTTTGTCACAAAGAGATGAGAGAGAAGGTAGCAGAAAAACAAGAGAAACAGACAAGGCAGGAGCAGTGAAGGTGGAGTGTTATCTATGTTTGTTCAGGCTGGTTCCGTTTTCTCCCTCCTTCCCAGGCCTTTGCTAAGTGTGTGAGAGTGTGAAAGGTCCTTTAATTAGACACTTGCACTGCAGGGGTGTTGCCAGGTCCCCTTAACCCCAAAATAAGATATAGAGCAAAGAAATACAAAAACAACCCAGAATATAAACTGAAGTGGTAAAAACAACCCAGAATATAAAACTGATGGGGTAAAAACAACCCAAAATATAAACTGAAGTGGTAAAAACAACCCAGAATGTAAGCTGATGGGGTAAAAACAACCCAGAATATAAACTGATGGGGTAAAAACAACCCAGAATATAAACTGAAGTGGTAAAAACAACCCAGAATATAAAACTGATGGGGTAAAAACAACCCAAAATATAAACTGAAGTGGTAAAAACAACCCAGAATGTAAACTGAAGTGGTAAAAACAACCCAGAATGTAAGCTGAAGTGGTAAAAACAACCCAGAATATAAAACTGATGGGGTAAAAACAACCCAGAATATAAACTGATGTGGTAAAAACAACCCAAAATATAAACTGAAGTGGTAAAAACAACCCAGAATGTAAACTGAAGTGGTAAAAACAACCCAGAATATAAACTGAAGTGGTAAAAACAACCCAGAATGTAAGCTGATGGGGTAAAAACAACCCAGAATATAAACTGAAGTGGTAAAAACAACCCAGAATGTAAACTGATGGGGTAAAAACAACCCAGAATATAAACTGAAGTGGTAAAAACAACCCAGAATGTAAGCTGATGGGGTAAAAACAACCCAGAATATAAACTGAAGTGGTAAAAACTAACCCAGAATTTAAGCTGATGGCGTAAAAACAACCCAGAATATAAACTGATGGGGTAAAAACAACCCAGAATATAAACTGATGGGGTAAAAACAACCCAGAATATAAACTGAAGGGGTAAAAACAACCCAGAATATAAACTGAAGTGGTAAAAACAACCCAGAATGTAAACTGAAGTGGTAAAAACAACCCAGAATATAAACTGAAGTGGTAAAAACAACCCAGAATATAAACTGATGGGGTAAAAACAACCCAGAATATAAACTGAAGTGGTAAAAACAACCCAGAATATAAACTGAAGTGGTAAAAACAACCCAGAATATAAACTGAAGTGGTAAAAACAACCCAGAATATAAACTGAAGTGGTAAAAACAACCCAGAATATAAACTGAAGTGGTAAAAACAACCCAGAATGTAAACTGAAGTGGTAAAAACAACCCAGAATATAAACTGAAGTGGTAAAAACAACCCAGAATATAAACTGATGGGGTAAAAACAACCCAGAATATAAACTGAAGTGGTAAAAACAACCCAGAATATAAGCTGAAGGGGTAAAAACAACCCAGAATGTAAGCTGAAGTGGTAAAAACAACCCAGAATGTAAACTGAAGTGGTAAAAACAACCCAGAATATAAACTGAAGTGGTAAAAACAACCCAGAATATAAACTGAAGTGGTAAAAACAAACCAGAATATAAACTGATGGGGTAAAAACAACCCAAAATATAAACTGAAGTGGTAAAAACAACCCAGAATATAAAACTGATGGGGTAAAAACAACCCAAAATATAAACTGAAGTGGTAAAAACAACCCAGAATGTAAGCTGATGGGGTAAAAACAACCCAGAATATAAACTGATGGGGTAAAAACAACCCAGAATATAAACTGAAGTGGTAAAAACAACCCAGAATATAAACTGATGGGGTAAAAACAACCCAGAATATAAACTGAAGTGGTAAAAACAACCCAGAATATAAACTGAAGTGGTAAAAACAACCCAGAATATAAACTGAAGTGGTAAAAACAACCCAGAATATAAACTGATGGGGTAAAAACAACCCAGAATATAAACTGATGGGGTAAAAACAACCCAGAATATAAACTGATGGGGTAAAAACAACCCAGAATATAAACTGAAGTGGTAAAAACAACCCAGAATATAAACTGAAATGGTAAAAACAACCCAGAATATAAACTGATGGGGTAAAAACAACCCAAAATATAAACTGAAGTGGTAAAAACAACTCAGAATGTAAGCTGATGGGGTAAAAACAACCCAGAATATAAACTGAAGTGGTAAAAACAACCCAGAATATGAACTGAAGTGGTAAAAATAACCCAGAATGTAAACTGATGGGGTAAAAACAACCCAGAATGTAAACTGAAGGGGTAAAAACAACCCAGAATATAAACTGATGGGGTAAAAACAACCCAGAATGTAAACTGAAGTGGTACAAACAACCCAGAATATAAACTGAAGTGGTAAAAACAAACCAGAATATAAACTGAAGTGGTAAAAACAACCCAGAATGTAAACTGAAGTGGTAAAAACAATCCAGAATATAAACTGAAGTGGTAAAAACAACCCAGAATGTAAACTGATGGGGTAAAAACAACCCAGAATGTAAACTGAAGTGGTAAAAACAACCCAGAATGTAAACTGATGGGGTAAAAACAACCAGAATGTAAACTGATGGGGTAAAAACAACCCAGAATATAAACTGAAGTGGTAAAAACAAACCAGAATATAAACTGAAGTGGTAAAAACAACCCAGAATGTAAACTGAAGTGGTAAAAACAACCCAGAATATAAACTGAAGTGGTAAAAACAACCCAGAATGTAAACTGAAGTGGTAAAAACAACCCAGAATATAAACTGAAGTGGTAAAAACAACCCAGAATGTAAACTGATGGGGTAAAAACAACCCAGAATATAAACTGAAGTGGTAAAAACAAACCAGAATATAAACTGAAGTGGTAAAAACAACCCAGAATGTAAACTGAAGTGGTAAAAACAAACCAGAATATAAACTGAAGTGGTAAAAACAACCCAGAATGTAAACTGAAGTGGTAAAAACAATCCAGAATATAAACTGAAGTGGTAAAAACAACCCAGAATGTAAACTGATGGGGTAAAAACAACCCAGAATGTAAACTGATGGGGTACAAACAACCCAGAATTTAAACTGAAGTGGTAAAAACAACCCAGAATGTAAACTGATGGGGTAAAAACAACCCAGAATATAAATTGAAGGGATAAAAAGAGAATGCCCTAAGGAGGAGAAGAGAAAATAATCTGACATGACAGGGAGTTGACTGTCTATTTGATGAATGTATATTTATTTATCTCTGCTAATTGCATCCTGTTGTTTTGTCAAGTACGTGCCATTGAATTAATAATAGATTAAATCATAGTGTTAATTCACCTGATGCAGCCTACTTGATGGAGGGAGGGAGGGAGCATCTGGGTAAATTATGTTGAGATTTAATGAAGATGTTTTAATTCCATCAGATTTAATTAGTGTTCTGCATAAACCACAGCGTTTACACTTAGCTAACAGGCCAGACTTCATCTCAGCCTCTGACTGAGATATCAATTACCACAGCCTTTGGGATGCACCTGCACTAATAAGGTGGCTTTAGGGGCTGACAAAAATCCATACACACACATTCTAGATGCCACACACACAGGCACATATGCACACACACATATTCACATGGACGCACACACCTGTATTCTCACACACACAAAGGCACACACACAGACGAATGATCAGACAGACAAAGAAATGCACTCACTCTTGCACACAGGTACAGCAGAGGAGACAGAGCATGTTTGACCCACTACCTACCTGTGAAGACACATCCACTAGACCACATTTACTCCACACACACAAATGCATACAAAACTGTCCCTTGCCCTCCATTTGGCAAATCTGATCATAATTCTATCCTCCTGATTCCTGCTTACGAGCACAAACTAAAGCAGGAAGTACCAGTGACTCGCTCAATACGGAAGTGGTCAAATTATGCTACGCTGCAGGACTGTTTTGCTAGCACAGACAAGAATATGTTCCGGGATTCATCCAATGGCATTGAGGAGTATACCACCTCAGTCATCGGGTTCATCAATAAATGCACCGACGACGTCATCCCCACAGTGACCATACGTACATATCCCAACCAGAAGCCATGCTGAAAAGGCTAGAGCTGCCGCTTTCAAGGAGTGGGACACTAATCTGGACGCTTATAAGAAATCCCGCTATGCCCTCAGACGAACCATCAAACAAGCAAAGCGTCAATACAGGATTAAGATTGAATCCTACTACACCTGCTTTGACGCTTGTCGGATGTGACAGGGCTTGAAAACTATTACGGAATACAAAGGGAAACCGAGACACAAGCTGCCCAGTGACTTGAGCCTACCAGATGAGCTAAATGCCTTTTATGCTCGCTTCGAGGCAAGCAACACTGAAGCATGCACGAGAGCACCAGCTGTTCTGGACAACTGTGTGATAACGCTCTCGTAGCCGAAGTGAGCAAGACCTTTAAACAGGTCAACATTCACAAATCAGCAGGGCCAGACGGATTACCAGGACAAAGCCATATCTCAGACTGGCCAATAAAACGAAAAGATTAAGATGGGCAAAATGACACAGACGCTGGACAGAGATATGGCTTTTTCTTTGCAACTCTGCCTAGAAGGCCAGCATCCCGGAGTCGCCTCTTCACTGTTGACGTTGCGATGGGTGTTTTGCGGGTACAATTTAATGAAGCTGCCAGTTGAGGACTTATGAGGCGTCTGTTTCTCAAACTAGACACTCTAATGCACTTGTCCTCTTGCTCAGTTGTGCACCGGGACCTCACACTCCTCTTTATATTCTGGTTAGAGCAAGTTTGCACTGTTCTTTGAAGGGAGTAGTACACAGCGTTGTACGAGATCTTCAGTTTCTCGCATGGATTAACCTTCATTTGTCAGAACAAGAATAGACTGATGAGTTTCAGAAGAAAGTTTGTTTCTGGCCATTTTGAGCCTGTAATCGAACCCACAAACACTGATGCTCCAGATACTCAACTAGGCTAAAGAAGGCCAGTTTTATTGCTTCTTTAATCAGGACAACAGTTTTCAGCTGTGCTAACATAATTGCAAAAGGGTTTTCTACTGATCAATTAGCCTTTTAAAATGGTAAACTTGGATTAGCCATTGGAACACAGGAGTGATGGTTGCTGATAATGGGCCTCTGTACGCCTAAGTAGATACAATAGTCATGTACAACATTAACAATGTCTACAGTGTATTTCTGATCAATTTGATGTTATTTTAATGGCAAAAAATGTTGCTTTTCTTTCATAAACAAGGACATTTCTAAGTGACCCCAAACTTTGAACGGTAGTGTAGACTCGGTACCGGTACACCCTGTGTTAACAGGTACACCCTGTTATTTTATTGTGTTACTTTTTGTTCTTTTTTACTTTAGTTTATTTGGTAAATATTTTCTTAACTCTTTCTTGAACTGCTCTGTTGGTTAAGGGCTCGTAAGTAAGCATTTCACGGTAAGGTCTCCACTTGTTGTGTTTCGGTGCATGTGACTAATAAAGTTTAATTTGATTTGATTACTGTATACTGAGTGTTACTGGTTTGTCTCCTTTGCTGCCTTTGTCTGCAGATCATGTGGTGTGTGAAGAAGAGTTTAAGTATGCCATGCTGGCCCTGAACTGTGTGTGTCCTGCTACCTCCACCCTCATCACCCTGTTGATCCACTCCTCTAGAGGACAGTGAGTACACACACACAAACCCACACACACACTATTTTTCCAATGGGCGTGGGTGGTACCAGACAGAGGCAGTGAAGTATGTCCTTTGGCCTAACAGATGCTGAGTACATTGAGCTGTACACAGCAGATTATTCATGGTAGATCGACTACTGACCTAAAGTAGACCCAGACCAGTCATGATCCTCTTAAACCCAGAACAGTCCTCTGATCCTCTATCTGCTGCCCCCTCCACCCCTCTACTTTCAGAACAGCACCCCCAGAGGCCTTCAGGCAACATGCAGGAGCCTTCCAGCCCCTCAACAGGTCAGTGTGTGTCACTGTCCTCCTAAACCACCGACAACTCCCTCCCCCTCCTTCCGTATCCCTGATGTGTGGTGACATTAACTCGGCCAAGCATGCTGTCCCCATGAAACGGTCCATTTATTATTTACAGACGACAGTTGTTTCTGTAATGCAGTCCTTCTCACATCACCGCCACCCACAGCCACACTCTCCGCCCCGCACCCTTCCTTTCTCCCCTCCTGTCTCTCAACTCATCCTTTCTAAAGGCAGACAAGGTGAACACAGCCCATGTGTGAAACTCTCTCGATGTGTAGCGTTCAGCGGCGTCTATCTTGGCAGCTGTATTGCTCTGATAGTGTCTGTGTCCCTGTGTATGTTTCAGTGCTGATTGAGTTATTGTTTGGTTTCTGACACAGTTGTAAAGCGTTAACACTGCAGCCTTGAGGGGAAGTGTCTGATGTGTGGTTGATGCTGAAAGGGAAGCTGCGTGCAACACTGTTTAAAAGGTCAACTCTGTCCCCTAATGACCAATCCATTCTGTGATCGTGTCTCAGGGAGGGCGGCGCATGCTCAGCTGACCAGTGGCAGCGCACCTACCGCCGCTGCTCGGCCAATGAGGTGCATCACATTTGTCTGGAGGAGAGCAAGTTCTTTGGGGAGTACCAGGGGAAGAGTTTCACCTTCGCCTCCTTCCACGCACACAAGAAGTGAGTCAATAAGCAGACATACACAAAGTTTACATTTGACATTTTAGTCATTTAGCAGACACTCTTAACCACACGCACCCACACACCCACACACCACACACATTTGACATTTTAGTCATTTAGCAGACACTCTTAACCACACACACCCACACACCACACATATTTGCCATTTTAGTCATTTAGCAGACACTCTTAACCACACACACCCACACACCACACATATTTGCCATTTTAGTCATTTAGCAGACACTCTTAACCACACACACCCACACACCCATTTTAGTCATT